>NW_021604567.1:4698803-4718087 GCF_004785775.1 Grammomys surdaster
AGTTTAAAGTTCAATCCTCTGAACAAAGTGGACATGGCTTTGTCGGAGGTCATGTAGTGATCTAGCAGTTCTTAAGGTTGTAAATGTCCTTATAGGCAGGAGGTAATTTCCTCAGAGGAGGTGAAATGGAGGGTCACTAATAGAAACAGTGGTGACAGTTCATGAAAGAGACAGGAACAAGATGTATCTGACAATGGCATCTTTACAAGGTGGTATAACAGACAGACTTGCCATGATTAAACACAGCTGCTAACAATACAGTTTCATGTCTCTGCCTCCTTGAACCTTTCAGCTAAAAATACAATAGGTATTAGTTATGACACAGGGATTTTACTATATGAATAGCACCAGAAGATTATTAATCTTTCAATTTAGTTCTATGCTTAAGGGTTAGAAAGGTTAAGTGAATTCTTCTGGGTCGCACCATCATGGTAAAGATGGACTAGACCTCTTTTCATTTCTCTTTGCATGTTTCTCAAGTCATGGGCACAATATAAGTATTGTCCATATTGCTAAGAAACAGATGTTATTACAAAACAACATTTTCTCACTATTTACCCCATCAAAGCCATGAGCATCTCTTGCCTTGGGTACCATGAGAGTATTACTAGGTTTTTGCATTTCTTGCTCTCTTTATTCTACCTGCCAGCCAAGAGCTACGATGAGATACATCTCTATTTTCCTATAAACACATGTATCTATTATCTATATACAACGTATAAGTAAAACATTCAATAAATTTATTTGTTTGTCTACCCTCTAATTCATCTACCATATATCAATAAATTATTTATGATTGAATCCAGCATCTATCACATATGTATTTATCATCCACCATCTGTTTATATATAGCTGTTATCTATTTATTTATCATCTGTCATGATATAATCTATATATCTAAATCTTCTATATCTATCAATCATCTACTATCCCGACAACCTGTCTCTATCTATTTAATCAAGCTATCATCTATTACTTATCAATATATATTTGACATTTATTTATCATCTCTAACATATCTATCTTTATCAATCTATCCATTTATCATCCATTTTAATGTAATTTAATTAGTTCAAATCTTGTCCCTTGCTTAAAGCTCTTTGGGTATATGCCCAGGAATGGAATAACTTGATCGTGAGATAGATCAATTCCCATCTGCCTGAGAAATCACCACACCTATTCCCATAGTAAATAGCTGCACATGTTTGTCCTCTCACCAGCAGTGGATAAAGGGTCTACTTACTCCACAGCCTTGTCAGCAAGAACTGTCGTTTGTTTTTTGACCTTGGCTATTTCTGACAGGTGTAAGATGAAATTCCAAAGTAGTTTTAATTTATATTTCCCTCATAACTAAGGATGTTTAACATTTCTATAAGTGTTTCTCGTGTTTTCTCTAAGTGTATTTGAGTGAGTTTTCTCTAAGTGTATTTGAATTTCCTCTTTTGAGAAATCACTGTTTAGATTTCTATCCCATTTTAAAATTAGGCTGTTTTCTTGTTGTCTAGTTTTTTCATTTGTTTGTTTATAGCTTTTTCCTATATTTTTGATATAAGCCTTCTATCAGATATGGAGTTGGTAAAAATCTTTTTCCATTTTACAGGCCAAATGATGGTGGTTTTAGTCATGTAAAAGCTTTTAAGTTTCATGAGGTTCCATTTATGAATTGTTGATTTTTGTGCCTGTGCTAGTGGTATTCTATTTAGAAAGTCTGTTTATGTGATGGTGAATTCCAGGCTATTCCCTACTTTCTCTTCTATCAGAGTCAGTGGATCTTGTTTTATGTTGAGGTCTTTGATCCATTTTGGAGTTGAGTTTTGTGGAGAGTCATAAGTATGGGTCTACATGTAACCATCCAGTTTGCCTGTATCATTTGTGGAAGATGATGTCTTCTTTTCCCCAGTGGGCATTTCTGGCTTCTTTATCAAAAATCAGGTGTCCAACTAGAGACCCATCTCATAGGCAAGTATTAATCCCTGATACTGTAATCTACTTCTGTCACAGCATAGCATCAGTAATACTGTCAAGCCTTGGAGCTCCCCTATGAGATGGATCTTTCCCTCAATCTCTTCTCCATTTTTGTCCCTGTATTTCTTTTAGACAGGGACCATTCTGGGTCAGAAATTTTGACTGTGGGTTAGTAACCCTACCTCTCTGTTTGAGGCTCTGTCTATCTACTGGAGGTGGATTCTTTCTTGATTCATTTTTCATTCAGTTGTTCAGTTTCCATGAGTTTGCAAGTTTTCTGTTGTTGATGATATCAATCTGTTATCCATGCTGCTCAAATAGGATGCAGGCTGTTATTTCAATTTCCTCCTGTCCACTGGGTGTGGTTAACCTCTTGACATTGTAGTTGTCCACATTGTGCATATTGTATGCCTAGATTTACAGAGGGATTTTTTTTTAAATTTGTTTTTCTCATCAAGTGCCTTATTTTCTACATCTATTGTGATTGAAGGTTTTGCTTGGTATAGTAGTATTGGTTGACAGCTATGGTCTCTTATGTCTGTAGAACATCTGTGCATGGTCTTCTGGCTTTTAAAAACCTCACTCAAGAAGTTGGGTGTTATTTTAATAGGTCTGCCTCTATGTGTTACTTGGTCTTTTTCCCTTGCAGTCTTTAATATTCTTTCTGTGTTTTTGTTCATTTAGCACTTTTATTATTATGTTCAGACAGGACTATTTTTTTTTGTCCAGTCTATGTGCTGTTCGTATGCTTCTTGTACCATGATAGATATCTTATTTACATCAGAGAAAATTTCTTCTATGATTTTGTTAAAAATATTTTCTTTGCCTTTCACCCAAGTTTCTTCTCTTTCTCTATTCTCATTATTCTTAGATTTGGTCTATTTATAGTATTCCAAATTTCCCAGAATTTTTTTTGGGGGGGCAGGAGTATTTTATATTTTACATTTTCTTTGACTGAGCTATCTATTTCTTCTATAGTGACTTCAATAATTGACAATTTCTCTTCTATCTTTTGTATTTTTAGTGAGCATTGTCTTTGATGTTCCTGTTCTAATTTCTACATCTTCCCTCAGTTTGGGCTTACTTTACTGATTCTGTAACTACTTACAAGTCTTAAATTGTTTTATTTGTTTTCTTTCTCTATTTAATTGTGTTCTCATAGATTTGTTTAAAGTATGTATTAATTTCCCCTCTAAGTGCCTCTATCATATCCAAATTTAAAGCCTTTGTTCTGAGCTTCCGTTCTGTTGCAGTCCTCAGGGCTTGCTGTGCTAGGGTTGCTGGGCTCTAACGGAGACATGTTTTCCCGGCTGTTATTGATTGTGCTTTAATGCTGCCATCCAAGTGCCTCGAAGATTGTAATTCCAGGTACTGATAGCTGCTCTTGTCTTTGTTAGGTGAGTGGTTTTTTTCCCTTGGTTACTGTTGCCTCCTCTGGTTCTTAGGAGAGTGTGGTGGCTGTGTGTTGTTCGGTAGACAATTTTTCTGGGATCCTGAGATCACTGGAAACAAAATCTCAAAAAAGAAAACCATGAAAAAACGAAAAGGGTTAAAATTTAATGACGGTTCTTAAATCTGATGTTTTAGGGCCTCTAAGTTCTACTTATTTACAGTTCTAATTCAGGGTTTTCTTTGTTTTTGTTTTCTTGTTTTTTGGTAGAGGTAGTGATTTTTTTTTTTAAGAAGAAGCATCAGAGTATGAAAGTAAAGACAGTGCTTAGAAGGCTGATTTCCCCTTTGTCTTTGGCTTGATTTGTTGTCTTTTTCAATTGTTTTGTTCTCATTTTTATTAGTTCTTTCAGAATTTCATACAATGTATTTTGATTATATCCACCTCCCCCAACTCCTCCAAGATTACTCCCTCCCCCTGCTAGTCACCAAATGTTCTTTTTCTTTCATTTAAATGGATCAGTTCCCAGTAGTCCAGCTCTTATATTCTTGGATGTGTGGGTGTTCACTGGAATGTGCTTCTTTCGCTAGTGGCTTCACTCTTAAGGAAAACCGACTCTCTTTCTCCCAGTAGTTGCTACCAGCTTTCCAGCTAGGTGTGGAACTTCATGCCCACTTTTCCTCTCCATACCTGGGTTTTGTCTGGATTGAGTGGTCTTGGGGATAATGTTAGAAACACTCTGAGTTCGTATGTGCAGCTGCCATGCTGTGTTCAGAAGATACTGCTTTTTTAGTCATCCACTGTCCCTGCTTCCACAATCACCCATGAGTTTTGAGAAGAGAGGGTGTGGCACAGACGTTCCATTTAGGACTGAGAACTTATAGTTTCTAATTCTTTACACTTTGACCAGTTGTGTGTCTCTGTGTTAATCACTGTCTCCTGAAAACTGAAACTTCTGTGATGAAGCTTGAGGGGTGCATTAATCTATGGGTATAACAACAATTTATGGAGAGTCAGTTTAATACCATTGTTATTAGCAGAATAATAATAGTAAGGTCTCACATAGGACCTATCTAGCCACAGATTTTTTTGTCCTGATAATAATGCCAGTTATGGCTTTCATCTTGAAGAGCTGGCCTTAAATCCAATCAGAAAGTTGTTGACCACTCTCAGGATGTTATTTTGTTGTAGTGTCTTGGCAAGGCAGTCATGGTACCTTGCAGGAGTCACAGCTTGGTGAGACTCATCATTATTTTTCTCCTCCATTAGTGTATGTAGCATGTTCTGTACCATGACAGCTAACTATTGGGATGAAGCTTACAGGTGAACATCAGCTTGGTTTCTTCATGTTCTATAACTCAATTATGTGACAACTTCAGCAATAAGGTATTCTTGTCAATTGTTGGATTGTAATCATTTGTGATAGTTTGTAATGTTTGGGGAGGTCTATATAACCTTCCTGGCCAACAACTGCCAAAGAGGTAACCTGCTCCTAGCAGTAGGCTTTATATTTGTTAGCCTGCAATGTCTGGTAGAGGTGTTGTGACCTTGTTATAGGGTAACTTTTACTTGTTGAAGGGTAAATTTAACTTCTCCATATATTCAGAAGTTTCTATAGTAGTAGGTTTTTCTATATGGTTTTTCACTTGTATGCAGAAACTCAGGAACAAACAAAGAAGAAGGGTTAGCAAACAGAAGACATTAAAATCCCCACTCCCATTTGCCATATGGTTAAGTGTGTACTGCTAGTGGAATTCCCCAACTGTACACAGTTTAGTCTACCATTAGTGGGCAATTAGCCATACTATAAGCATCAAACCTGTGTGGGAGACTAAAGCATGGTGTGTTTGTTAGTTTAGAACAAACTTTGGCTTTTTTTCCCCTAGTAAACATGACTTAAGTTTATCTAAAATTGTAGACAAGCCTTTCCTACCAACCAAATACTCTTCAGTTGTTTACAAACAGTTGTAATTTGGATTCCATTGGACTCATCCATGAAGACGAACAGGAAGGGAAAGAACTGGAATGCGTAAAACTTTGCTACATAAACAGTGGACCAGTGTCAGCTGTGGACCATTATAGCAAGGTACTAACCAGCGCGATCCCATTTGCCATTAACTCTTTAATTCCTGGACACAGATCAGAATGAGATTAATCAAGTTAGTAGGTTTTATTTTTCTTGTTATTTAAAGCCAGGCAAAATGTTTTCCTTATGTGGCAGCATAAAAAAAAAAAAAGCATCCAAACTTTACTCATCACTTCACTAATCTGTACCAACCCTGAGGGAAGAGAAGGATAGGGTGATCAGAGAAGGTCTGATTTTACCAGTTGGAATAAGAAGCGCACCATGTCATTAACCTCAGACTCTCCATAGTTGAGAAAATGTAAGTAACATGCCTTGCGTCCACTTTTCAAAGGTTACCTGTATTCTATTAGTCAGAAAATCTCTGGACTCTTTAACTTGGCATTGGTAGGGCGCTATTGTGTTTTCCTAGTCTTATATTTCTTCTTTTGCTTTGCATGGATTTTGCTAGGTGCATTCCAGCCTTGGCTCTTCTGATGGGCTCTAAGGAAGAATGTGGAGGAACCTGAGGCCAGGGATTTGATTCTAACAGTTACTTCTCCAGTAGATTTTCATGTAAGTCGCATTTACTCCTGTAAATTAGCCTCACCTGGCAAGTTGGGTGTTGACATGTAGATTAAAGGAGTTAAAAAGTGAGCAGTGTTTGGGAAGTGGTTTGTTCATCTTAGCTGTTAGCTTTTTTTTTTTTCCAAGTAGGAGACTTGATTCTGTTTCATTTGCATTTGTTCAGATTTTACATTACTAGCCAGTGTTTTCGTCAGTATTCTTAAGGAGGTTGTTTTCAGTATTGTATTCTGTCAACTTTATCTACGAATTGCATATTGTTCAAGAGATAGCTTCTATAATACACACTGCATTTTCCTGCCCACTAGCCACTTCACGTTATATGTAAAAGTGTTTTGAATTTTATTTATTTATTTGTGTGTGTGTGTGTGTGTGTGTGTGTGTGTGTGTCAGAGAACGACTTGAGAGTCAATTTTCTGACCACCACACAGGATCCTGGAGATTGAGCTCTGGTTCTTCTGGCTTGATTACAACTGCTTTTCTCCAGTGAGTCTCTCAAAGACCCCTTATGGGAGAGTTGAGGTAACGGTTCAATGAGCAAGAGGACTTGAGTTTGGAAACTCAGCACCCACAAAACAGCAAGACAAAGTACATCATGCTTGTAATCCCAGCGCAGGAGGGACCAGACATCACTGCCCAGACCAGTTTACGTGGATCATTGAGCTCCAGGGTCAGGAATAGACTGTCTCAAAAAAATAGGGATGAGCCCAATCTAGAAAGAAACTCATATCAACCTCCGACCGGACAATCTATGCACGGACATAAAACTGCATAGACATACACAGGCGCATTCCTCTTATACGCTGTACCCCCCCATACACACACATGCACACACACATGCACACACACATGCACATGCACCATTCACATTTCCTAGGTGGCATTTTCTTATTACTTCACATAGTTTGTCAATGACGTGCCTTTCTCTCCTGGTATGGGCATTCCCAAGATCCTGAGACTTGACTTGGTGACAGAATGAGCTGAAAATGGTTGAACTAGTTCTTCCTAGATCTATCACACCTGGATTAAGTTGTCCTTCCTAACTTAGTTACTTGAAAGTGATCCAATTGTTCACTGAGTTTTTTCATAGTTCTGAGTATTCCCCACATATCCATCTAATGAATTATCTTCTTTAAAAATAAGAACTGGCCAGAACAAGTTTTTTGATTTTTTTTTTAATACTGAAACTAGATGAATGTCTCTAATATAGAGTTCTTCTTCCCCTGTTGGTATTTCACGTCTCTCTGCATACCCAAGGGTTTCACTCCATGTGCTCTGGCCAGCTGCCTCTGTCATCTTTCCCACTGCAGCAATTGCAAGCATATTTCATTATACTGCTTTTGGCAGAAAGAATTGTTTCTTGATTAGTATCTTGAGCTGAAAATGGTTTCTCAGTTGAGCAAAATTATCAAAGCTGTACTAGACTTGTTTATAATGGCTTGCTATTTCCACAGCCCCTTCTAAGGGCAGCTGTTAAGGCCCTTGCTAACTAATGAGTAAATTTGTTATGGTGAGGCACCCTGTGACTTACACCATCTGGCTGATGGTTATTGGACCAGAGAGGTGGATCTACCCGAAGGCCATGTTTCAGCAAGGCAAGAAACCTATGGCTTGCATAGCCTGGCTCAAAAAAAAATTTTTTTTTCCTTGGGAAAATAGCCAATCAGATCCATGTCTTTGGAATTTAGAATTTGGAAACAGACCTGCCTCAGGCGGTTAACCTTAGGGACACACATCAAAAGTGTACATGAAAAGTTGCTGTTGTGTGTGTGTGTGTGTGGGGGGGCTAAGAGAATCACTCCGAGTTATGCAAGCTGAAGCAGGAAAGAATCCACGGAAGAGACAGACAAACGGAGCAGTTGCAAAACACAGGCAGAAACGTATGGAAACGTGTGTTTCTGAAGAGCTGGCAGGGAGGCTGCATTCTGAAAGCTCTCCTGGAGTAACTCCTGTGGACTTCAACTGCAGAGCACTACTGCATTCTAATTCCTGGCATCTTGATATATCCTTAAAATATTATATACAAACACAGTTTAACCTTTGTGATTTGTCTGTTTCTCAAAGAAAGTATAATACTTCCCATGTCATTCCAGTGAACTCTTTGCCAGTAGGTCATAACAATTTCTGCGAAACCATTTCCTAGACTCTGTGTAACTCTCATAAGAGAGTTTTATTTCTTGTTTGACTTTTGGCTGTACATTTGCCCACTCCTCTTTGCTTGGCTCTTCATCTGGCTGTCAATCTTTGAAGTTATCATCAAACTACAGTTGCTCTTCATGTTTATGAAGGCCCTCTAGAACATGTGCTAATGAATGACCTTCCTGCTTCCTTTGTATGAACAGTAAGCCTTCTCTGTACCAACGCCCTTCATTCAGACACTGCAAACTTTATTCGGTAAGGATTATACCACATGAGAAGTTGAAATAAACCCACACCACTATTAAAACAGGACTTATCAGTATAAAAAAGACTGTTACTCAAGACAATGTGATTGTTCAGTATGCATAAAAATAAGTTAACAAACTTCCATTGATGACCATTAATTCTCCAGTATATATTAATTTTTTAATTAAAAGTTTAAGCTACGTGACTAACTTCTCCATACTGATGTGACCTCCAGACCTTGGAAACTATAATTCTCATGTTTTTATGGGTTTCCTTTTTGCACATTCTGCATATGACTGAGGTCAGACAGTATTTCTTTTGATATGCCAGGCTTAAATCACTCAACATAGAAATTCCTATGTTGTTCATCGACATTATCATACATGGTGTTTCTTCACCTTCATTAATGTAGATAAGGCTACAGTAAAAGTGAAGGTACATATATGAGTTCATATGTCAACATATGTCAACATAGTTGTTTTATTTTCTTTGGAATATATATATATGTGTGTGTGTGTGTGTGTGTGTATGTGTGTGTAATTCACAGATACATATATAACACATACATACACGCACACATATGGATATTGTGCTGGTTTGAATTAGAATGGTCCCCAGTAGACTCATAATTTTGAACACTTGGTCACTAGGGAGTGCCACTAATTGAAGGAAACATGAGGTGTGACATTGCTGGAGGAAGTGAGCCCCACTGGGGATAGACTTTGAGGTTTCAAAGAGCCCATCCAAAGCCCAAAGGCTCTCTCTCTCTTCCTGCTGCCTGCAGATTTGGATGTAGAACGCTCAGCTGCTTCTCTAGCACTGTGTCTGCCTACATGCTACCATGGTTTCTGCTAGGTTAATGATGTACTACCTCTGAAACTGTAAGCAAATTAAATGCTTTCCTTTTGCAAGAGTTTCTAAGTGTTTCCTTTATAAGAGTTCCCATGGTCACAGTGTCTCTTCACAGCAATTGAACATTGACTTGAGTTGCCATGGTCACAGTGTCTCTTCACAGCAATAGAACATTGACTTGAGTTGCCATGGTCACAGTGTCTCTTCACAGCAATAGAACATTGACAAGGCATATTCTATACATTGAATTGATGGATCACATTCAATTGTATAATTTTTCAGGAAACATCATACTCTTTGATGTACTATCTAAACTCAATTTACACTTCGATCAATATGGTACCAAAGTTCTTTTCTTTTACACTTTGACAACACTTTTTATTTGCTGCCTTTTTTGTTTTTGTTTGTTTTGAGAGGAGGACTTCCTATGTAGACTAGGCTGTCTTTAAGTGTGATAATCTCCCGTTTTACCCTCTGAGGGCTTGGACTATTGCTGCATGCCATCAATCCTAGCTCAATTGTTTTTGTGGTTAATAATGTGGTGTAAAATGATAACTTGTGGTTTTGATTTGCATTTTGAGTGTTCTTCTCAATACTCACATACTCAACACACACACGCACACATATGGATATTGTGGTGCTTTGAATAAGAATGGCCCCCATAGGCTCATAAATTTGAATACTTGACCATCAGGGAGTGGCACTACTTGAAAGGAATATATGACCTTGTTGAAGGAAGTTTGGAATGTGTAGACTATCCTTGTTTATCATTTGTGTGATTTCTTTGGAGAAATGTCTACCCATGTCCGTTGTCTGATTTAAATTGTTATTTATTTATTTTGTTATGAATTATGCTTTTTATACTCACAATGTTTTCTCTCACAATGAAGTAGCTTTATAATTTTGTTGATTCTTTTGATCCACCGAACCAAGTAGTCTTTGATTTAATATAATCCTGTGTGTTACATTTTGTCTGATCTTTTAGTATAGTATCAAAAAAACTTGTGGTTAAGATTAAAGTAATGGAGTTGTATTCCAGAAGTTCTGCAGGATTTGAACTTACAGTTAAGTCTTTAATCTATTCTGTGTTAAATTTTCTATATGTAATATTTATTATTAGTATCCATATACAGCATCCAATTTCAATACTTTGCAAGCAGGTATCCAGTTTTCTCAAGACCACTGAAGACTTTTCTCTCTGCATGTTCCTCATGCACTTGTCAAAGGTTAGATAACAACATATAGTATTGTTATTTTTGTTCTCTGTATACCTCTCATTATTTTGTGAGTCTATTTTTATGTCAATTGGATAATTACAGCTTTGTGATTCTTTGTGTTTACTAGAGTAACAGAACTTATAGAATGAATCTTTTTCTCTCTTTTTATGTAATATATAAATTATACATAAGTATAAATTATATATAATATAAAGATATATAAAATCCAGGTCTTTAATTCAGATATAATCTGGGCTGTGCCTTCTGCTGGGATCCTATATAAATGATATGGAAGAAGAAAACTTTTGCTCTTTTTCTGCTTGCTCTCATCTTGTTAGAAAGTTCATTGCTTCATTGGCATTAGAGACCACTTTTTAGGGATTTCCAGCTGAAGACCAGCAGAGCGATCCAGCTTTGTGGACTGAACAACTGTTGGACTCTTAGCCTTTCCTTTTATAACAGCCTTTCTTGGATTAGCTGGATTATAGCCTATAGAACATATATGCATACACACATACACACACACACACATACACACACACACACACACACACACATATATATATATGATATATGGATGCCTATGTATTTATTAGAATGATACACACACACATAATATACATGCATAAAGGGGATTTATTAGAAGGGCTTCTTGGTGAGGTTTGCCTCTATGGTTTCTGATCTAGTGTCTACATTTTTCCTTTCCATATATCCCTCAGTTTGGGTTTTCTTTATTAATTTTCTTTCCACTTTAGGGTTGTGAACTGTTTTATTTCATGAGGGCATTTCAGCACACCATAAAGTCCCACTACAGAGCTGGGAATGAGAATGGTGGGTTGGATTTGGAGGAATGGAGAGAGAAGTAAAGATTTGTAGTTAGTGCCCTAGTTCAACTTGCTACTGTGGCCTACAGGTTCCCAGGGAATGCATTTGATTTGGTGACTGGGATAACACACACACACATACACACACATACACACACATATACACACATACACACACACACACACACACACACACACACACAGAGAGAGAGAGAGAGAGAGAGAGAGAGAGAGAGAGAGAGAGAGAGAGAGAGAGATTTTGGAGGGGAAGATCTACTTGTCACAGCAGTAGAATCACTATTACAAATTCTAGCTTTGGATATTGGAACCATGGGGCTGTTGGTCGTTGAGGTTGATGTCAGCTATGATCTACTAGATGTAGGAGCAGAGGTGGGGGAAGAGAGGATGCAGCATGTAGTCTTCTGCAGAGGTAGGGATGAGATTGGGCGACTGGATTTGGAGAAGAAGAGGGATAAGTGAAGATCTGTAGTTAGCCCATTTGCTTTCCTGGTCAGAGTAGCCTGTAGGTTCGTAGGTATTGTGGACTGAAATTGGGATCTGGGATAAAGCACAGAGTGTGGGGAGGAGAGTTAGCATCATGAGATATGTGCAATCCACTTCAGGGGATGTAGCATGTAGTCTCCTACAGTACTGTGGCTAAGATTGGGGATTGGTTTTAGAAGAGCAGAAAGAAAAGTGAAATTCCTAAGTTAACCTGCTTGCTTCTCTGGTTGGAATGCTCTGTAGGATTTTTATATGTGTTAAAAAATTTCTTGTTTGAGAAAAAATTAATTTTGCCTTTTATGGAATTGGATCTATTGCTTTATTGGTTGTAATATAACTATTGAAATTATCACTCTCATAATTACAAGTGCTCTGAAGACCATATTGAATATATTGGGGAGCTTCTTGGAGTTGCATTGTTACAGCAATAGAATCACTAGTGCAGAATCTAGCTTTGGGTATTGGAACCATGGGGCTGTGGGCCATTGAGGTTGATATCAGCTGTTACAACTTTCAAGTTTCTATTTCTGTTAACTATTCTTTCAACTTTACATATTTAGATTGATGATGATATCAGAGTTTGTGTGTAGTAGTTAATTATATGTATTTTCCTATTTTCAAACCTTTACCAATAGTAGATTGAAAAATACAACAATTTATTTCTTACATAGTAATAGACAAGAAGGGGAACATTTACAGCTAGAAATTAGCTTTTGTAATCCTTCTACTTAATTATATATTATATTGTGGATATCTTCATCTATTTTATGTGACTATAACAAAATATCCAAAGCTAGAAATTTAATACAATGAACAGGTTTAGATGACAGTTTTAGAGGATCAAAAACATGCTATTAGTTGCTTCTTGGCTCTGAAGGGTTTCCAGCAATATTACAGCATAGTCAAGATGACATTATGATGAGAGCCCATGTTGAAAGCACTGTTTTTACGCTGAAAAAAGTCACAAAAGAAAGAGGTGTTTCATGGTTTCTTTTTTTTTATATCAACCTTCTCTTGAGAAAACTGGTACCCTTATTGCCAGACTTGAGACACAGCATTCAAGTATCCAGGAAAGTAGCACCCCATGACTCAGTTACTTTACTTTTCATAAAGGCCCTATTTTTTTTTAAAGGTTCTACTATGTAAACACTGGCAAACTGAGGTCCAAACTTGAAGCACATAAACATCTTGAGGACAAACCACTCCCAAGGTGGCTCCTCTGATTTTCACCATCTCCAGACAGTCAAAGGGAAGGAAAATCCTACAATTATTTGTCAGGAAATAACTAGAAATTTTACCTTCATTGCGTCTTCTCAGGTTCTGAAGACCCTTGTATCATTGCCAAGTGAAGAACAAACAAATGTCTCTCAAAGTATGTCTGTAGAATTCTCTTAAATATTTCTTGGGAAAACTCAATGTCTTGGTCTTCATGCAAAGAAGTCGGATCACTTCCTGTGTTGTACATTTCTATACGACAAGCAGAATGTTAATTGTTGATACACTCTCTTTCCTTTTCCTTGCTGGGGCATTTGTGCATGTTGAGCAATTTCTTTGCTAGTGAACTGTACTTCCAGTCTGCCAATTTATAAACAAATGTGTGGAGAAGGAACTTTGAACACACTGCTGATATATCACTGCTTTCATATTGGACATTTCCTTTAAAAAGATTTTATTGTTGACAAGACATATAACATTAAAATTTTATTATATGTATTTACCACATGTGCTACATATTCCTTCAATCATTTTTTTTAAATTGCTTGTCTCTATTAATGTGTACAGAAGTATCCATTCTTTAGCTTTTTAATCTTACTCGTTTTGAAGTTTCTTGGCAAAATGTCAAAAGACAGATACAACACATGAATGGATAATGAAAAAGGGGTATATACAAACAATGGAATTTTATTCAGTTATAAATAAAATGAAATTGGCATAAAAATTGATGGAACTGGAGACTACTATATTCAGTGAGGTAATTTAGGCTCTGAAAGATGAATAGTATTTGTTCTCTCTGATGTGCACACGAGCTCCTAGTTGTTATGCAAGCATATTTAAAGGAGGCCTGAGGAAGGAATGCTAGAATACATGTGATAAGAGGGTAGGTAGAATAGTAGCGTATGGGAAAAAAATGAAGGCTACCGCAGTGGTGGAGGCCTGGAGGCTTTCCATGCTGTGGAAGGTCCCACATGCGGGAGGAACGTCTAAGGTTCTGGTGGCCTGGAGGCTTTGACGGCCACAGGCCCCAATGACATGAGGAAGTCCTTGGTTTCAAAAGGTTTATTGTCATGGCGGATGGTGGATGGATCTGGGCATACCCCCGTAAAACTCAGGGCAGTCCCCAGTTATATAGGGAGGGAGAAAGGGGGAGGATCTGGGGAGGATCTGGGGAGGATCTGGGGAGGCATGCTTAATTTGCTCTGCCCTCTGGCCTTCATTAGTATGTAAATCCCTAGAGCCTGAGGCCTATAGTCACACCCTCTACCTTTGCACTTTGGGAGGGGCTGTAATGACTGAACAATGTAATTCTATGGAGACTAGACTGCTTTTCAGGATCCTTGGTTCTGGGGGGGCGCCCCGAACTTCTGCCGGTTCTCATATAGAGTCTCGGGGTTCTAGGCACATGCCAAGCCATGAACCAGGATACCCTTACACAGTCCCACAGTAGAGCCTAACAGTACACCTTACATGAGGGACAGGGAGAATGGTGGGTCAAAGAATAGTCCCCCAGATCACATATTAAAGTAAATGTCACAAGGAAACATGTTACTCTATACCAGTGGTTTGCAACCTTCCTAGTGTTGTCACACACTTTAATACATTTCCTCAGGTTATGGTGACCCCTAACCATAAAATTATTTTCATTCCTACTTCATAACTATAATTTTGCTACTATTATGAATTGTAAATATCTGTGTTTTTTGGTAGTCTTAGGGGTTACAACCCACAGATTGAGAACCACTGCTCTATGGGCTAAAAAGAAAAAGATAGCTATAGTTACTCCTGCTCCTAATGAGGTGACCTTACAACTCTCTTTATTAAGTGACAAGTCTCCTTCCCTTCCTATTCATATATGTGTATCCTGAGATCTGTGACTTGCCATGGAACACAACAGGGATGCAGTATGTTGCTCCTGGCCTGAAGAAGTCTTGAAGTTTCCACTTCCATCCTTGGAAAAAGGCTTAGTCTAGACTAACAAATGATCAAACGTAGACATAACCTATCAAGTAGACATGTTATAACGAGAAGGACAATAAGACTCTAAGCCTCAGAAATTCAAGGATACCATCTAGGTTCATCCAGCCCTTGTTAAGAGCCTTCACCAACACTCCATGGAATAAGAGATGAGATATGTCTTATGAACCTTGTTCACATTCCTGATCTGAAAGATTGTAGATAATACAGTGAAGGCCGTTTTAAGCCAGTGAGCATTGGAATGGGACTTACGCAGCAATAAGTGCTGGGGCTCTTTTATTCCCCTTGACTTCACATGTCTTTCATGGGCAGAAGCATATGGAATGCTTTGTTTTGGTGTTTCTCCACAGAGCAATTTTCTGGTTACGCAACAGCTGTAACAGAATTAATTCCACCTTGTATGTCTCTAGAAAACATCTCAAGATTAGTCTGATAAAGTTCTGTAGCTGTCGGTGTGATTTGGAAAGGCAGCTTTGTTATGACTTGATAGTTGAATTCATGATATTATTATACATGTGGCTGGATCACACAAGGCCATGGTGCTGTTAATGCAAGTCTCCAAGTTCCCCTCAACTCTCTTCAAAGTTGGTCAAAGCATGGTCCTGTCATCAGCCTCAGAGAGAGCCACTGTCACAATGGAGACGAGACGGATAAGACAGAAAACAATGGAGCCATGGAAAGAACAGAAACATAACCATAGCAGACCTAAGGCTGCTGGAGGTATTGTTCTAAAGTATGGTTTTTGGATTTAGACTAAAACAAGTAAGAGGAAATAAAGCAATAACAATGGTGTAGGAATGACAGCACATGCCCTACTCAACTCCTTACCATCTATAATAAAAGGAAAATAAGATGACAAGGAAACAAATATTAAATGACATTTTAGAAAAAAAATATGGCACCAACAGACCAAATAATATCCATTTTTTAATGACAAGTAATGTAATGGAAGGAAGATATTTTCAGAATAAAATAGATTTCAAAGGAGATGTGCGAGTGATGAGAACATCTCCTGCCCCTTTCCTTCTGAGCTGAGGAGAGGTGAGTCATGCATGAAAGAAAAGAATTGAATTGTTAAAAAGAGATTCAGGTCACTTTCCTGTAAATAATTAAATTTCACCCTTTGGTCGGTTGGAAATGGCTTTCTATCTTTGCCTCTCTGACAGGTACACAGGGGAAGCTATGCCTTCTTTATCTACCTTTGTTTTTTTCCATTAGTGTCTCAATAGCAGCACTCTGTAGGGCTTAAGCGTCAGGGCTGTCTCTCTTTCAGAAGGAAGTCATTCATTCGGATACCTTCCCTTCAGTGAGAGCGGTGCTCTCAGCAGCATGGTGGCTAGAAGCCAGGGAAGCAATTTCCTCTCCTTTAAACGGGGTTGGAAAGCATCTGATTGTTATCAGGAAGAAGCATTTCAGCTTTCAAGGTGAAAGAACACTTGCTTCTTTTAAAGATACTGCTAGAAATAAGATACAGTAGTGAAAGACAGAGGGCTGACCAATTAGACAAATCCAGGAAGGGCGGGTCATCGTCTGTCTACAGGCTATCTCAATGAAGTTAGCAGAGAGGAATAACAAAAGCATCTTTTCAGAACCCCTGGGTGACTTTGCTCAGTTCTTCATCTTGTTTTACTTATGTTTTGCTTAACATGTAATGGAGGTATATATTTTTGAATTGTAATGTCTTATTTTAGTTTATAGAGTTATTATTAGGTAATGATCAGCACGGAAAGATTTGTTCATCTGTCACTGAAATTTCCCCTTTGTTTATGATTGCAACGTTATAGACCTCTCTTCATTCAGCACTTTGAAAAGTATATTTTTTATTACTTAAAACAGTTTTAAAATTTAAATATATTTTGATCAGATTCTTCCCCTCCACCAAGTCCTTCCAGATCTTCTCCCCTTGCCTAAAAAAATCAATATAACAACAAAATCTCCCCCAAACAATAAAACAATAAAAAATATTCAAACAGAAAATCAAAAACTAAAAACCAAAACCCCAAATCAAACCATCAAACTGTAACCAAATAGAAGCACAGAAAACACCGATGGAGTCCCTTATATGTTGGTGAGCTATTCCTGAACATGAGGCCTGTCCTGCAGTGGAACATATATATATATATATACCACTTTGAAAACTTTCGAGACCTAAAGAACTGGTGGTATAATATTTGTTACTTAGAAGGGCTTGCATTTATCCTTCTGTCTCAGAATGACAGTAAATGCTTACATTAGGAGTTAAGATTTTAGATAAAATTATAATTGATTTTATTTGTTTTAATTTTTAAAATGATTTATTTACTTTTTTATTTAAAGTGTATTAGTATTTGATTGCATAAATGCATATGTATCATGTGTGTTTCTGGTGCCCTCAGAGACCAGAAGAGCATTTTGGATCTCCTGAAATCTGAGTTACAGACACTTGTAAGGTTGGTGCTAGGAACTGAGTCTGAGTTTTCTGTCAGAGCAACAAGTACTCTGGTCCTCTGAGCCATCCATCTCAGTAGCCCTAAAATATAAAGTGGAAGAAATCATGGAGGTTCTTTGAGCTCTAGGGGATAAGAATAATAGCTGCTGAAATTATTTTTAGTGTTAAACTATCTAAAATATCTAACAAATTTGATGTTCACGCTTTTATATTTATTTTTTAGCTAGTATTATTCCAAAGATACATAATATAAACAAAGGTGCTATGTGATTCCAACAGTTTCAATAGCCACATTAATTAAAAGGGCAAAGAGAGTGGCATTGTTAATATTCAGGGCATATTTTATTCAACCCAGTATATCTGAATGATACAATTACTGTGTAATAAATAAAATCATGATTGAAATATTTTATACAGGTTGATATTATGCTGAGCGGTAATGCAGCTTCATGTATAGCTTGGGAAGATCACAGGTTAGCATATTTTAATTTTTACCTTTAGGTATTAACATTTTAGATTCAAAATATTGAAAATTCTTCCTTCAATGTCTGCCTTAGTCTTATACCAGTTTTTTTCTCCATCTATTAGCTATTGTAAGCCATAGTCCTTAAAAATACTATTGTTCTTCAATTAAAGTTTTAGTTAGCATACAAAGTAGTGGATTTAATTTTGACATATTATATCTGTATTAATTCTATCTTCTTACTTGCCCCCCATCCGCTGCCTGCTTCCTCGTCCTATGCTGTCCCTTTCCTTCTCATAAGTGGTCCTTGACTCTTCTTCGTTCATGTCCCATAGGATTCCATTTCATTTTACGTCCCTTCCCCATCTTCTCTGCTTATGGTTCATTTCTGTTCTGTTACGCACGAACACACATGCAAGCACACACATGTAAGTCTAGACTCCACATGTGAGAGAAAATATTTTTTATTTTAAAGCTGACCTATTATGCTTAACGTAATTATTTTCGTTCCATCCATTTTTTTCTGTCAGTCCTGTAATTTTATTATTTAACTCTACTTAATTGAATAAAATTGCATTGTGGGTGTGTACCACCATTTTCCTGATTAATCCATCTGTCAGTAGACATCTAGGCTGATATCTTATCTTGGTTGTTGTTAATGTTGCTTCAGCGAATGTCCAGCTCTGCTGATTTAGAATCCTTTGGAAGGATAGAGCAGGGTCACATAGTAGTTCTATTTTGAGTTTTCGAGGAAGTGTGATACCGGTTTCCATATTAGCAGTCATAGTTTATTTTTATGAACTGATTATTTTTATATTATTAATTAATACTCGATTATTTTATTTGAATAATTGTGTGTTGTGTGTTAGGGTTATCCATGTGCCACCACCCACATGTAGAGATCAGAGATGCTTTTTGGGAGTTGGGTCTCTCTTTCAACCATGTAGGCCTTGGTACTGACTTCGAGTCATCAGCCTTGGCAGCAAGTGCATTCGCCACTCAATCATTCTGTGAGCTTGCTGTGGCAGTTTATACAGTTAGTATTCCCACTCTTGTACACATAGTCACTAATATTTGTCTTCCTTTCCCCCTCTACCTTCTTCACTCTTCCTTTTGCCCCCCTTTCTTTCCTTCCTTCCTGGAAACAGGATTTCACAGTCTAGTTTCGTCTCAAGGTTACTATATAGATACAGTTGACCTTGGACTCCTCATTATCGTCCTTTGATCATAGGAATGTTCCACCTGAGTGTTGCCTCTCTCTGTTCTTAGTGGCAACTTTTCTCACTTGAGCAAGTCGGAATCTCAATTTATTTTTAGTTTTTAGTTTCATGATGGACATGCTGAACACTTCAAGCATGAATATGTGTGCATGTGTATGAGTCTGTGTGTGTGTGTGTGTGTGTGTGTGTGTGTGTGT
>NW_021604567.1:4718187-4752501 GCF_004785775.1 Grammomys surdaster
CTTACATGTGGATGTGCCAGAGATCGATATTGAATTGTGTGTCATCTATCCTCAGTCTCCATTCTTTTGATAGTTGTTTATTTATTTTTTTGTGACAGGTAAATGCTTGCATTCATTAATTTTGCCAAACTTGCTAATAAGCCCTAAGTATCTTTGTGTCCTGATTCTCCATCACTGGAAACACAAGTTTTTGAATGAGTGTGGTTTCAGGGGCATCAAATCCCGTCCTTACAGTTGCATGGCAAATACTTTCACCACTTGAACCATCCCCCTAGTCACATTTTGCCAAATATTTATTGGCCATTTGTGTTTCTTCCTTTGAGAAGGAAGAAATTAATTTTTAATTCTTAAGATTATTTCCTATTCAACTCGAGTCCTTCCCAGAGCTTTGGCTTGTGTCTTCAAATGCTGTGTCTGTGCTTTCTTATAGCAATTTCAGAGTTTTGTGTCTTACACTAAAGTCTTTGATAGATTATGAATACTTTTGTTCAAGATGAGAGATATAGATACAATTTCATTATGTTGCATATAGACATCTGATTTACTGGCACTTTTTGTTAGATTTTTTTTCTTAATGTATATTTTGATACTCTTGAAAAGACTTTTTTTTGTCTAGTATATTCTGTCAATTATTTCTTATTGTGTGACACCTATAACAGAACTCCCATTGTTATTGAATTCCTGTAGAAATTATTCCACTCCTTACCCTCTCTTTCTCTCTGGTATAAAGTTTGCTGGGTCTCACGTCATCCTCAACTTTGGTACATATATATGAAGATGGAAAACCAGGGGAGACTGAATAGAAGAATGTGAACTGGGCATTATAGAAACAAGGCCTCAAGTCCAGTGGTGGAAACTTAAACCTACCTAAAAGTAAACAGGAGCTCTGGACCTAACTGACACATCCTCACAGAAGCTAGAGCTCATAAAAAACAAAAAAACCCAAACCAAACCAAACCAAAACAAAACAAAAAACAAAACAAACAAAAAGCCTAGTTGGGAATTGATGTCTTTTCTTCAATAAGTAGACTGTGTATCTCTGATGTAAAATTGTGAAACTGTCTGATAATAAAATAGTCTAAATGCCATAGTGCTTGTATTTCATAATCTATTACATAAGTCCAGGCTGTGAAATTTGTATGGCCATCTGTGATGATGGAATAATTTCAAAATACACCGTATGGCAACCTCTCAGCTGCAGTGTAGCCAGCTGGAACCTCACTTGGCTTGTTTTGTATGTGGCATAGATCACCCCTTTTACTCTCAATAATCTTATTTGTTGTCCAACAGTATCCATTATTCTGCCAGTCACTGGCAGTTCTTTAAGTCTTTTAGCCATTCAATAACACCCAGTATGCAGTGTTTTCTATCACCCCCATTTCTGCTAAAATAACTATGCCTACTTCTACTATTTGTTTTTAAAATTTAATGTACATAGATATAACTATATTATAAGGTTTGGAGAGATGGCTTAGTGGCTAAAAGCACTTGATCCTTTTACAGAAGACATGGGTTTGGTTCCTAGCACACACATGGTGACTTCAGACCACTAGAAATACAGTGCTAAAGAATAAATATCATGCTCTCTTCTGACCTCCAGAAAGGCACATAGATAAATGGAGGGAAGACATTAGTACACAAATAACACAATAAATAAATATAAAATGAAAAGAAGAGAAAATGACACTGTACAGCTTTTCTAGAACACAGAGCAGCTTTTTCCCAGTTAGTTGGTTTCCAGACTGTCACATAAAAAGACAATTTAAGTTACTCAATCTTTGACATGGATATCATATTACCATGGCACAGAAAAACAAAAATAAAAACAACCAACCAACTAACCAACCAACCCCCGGCCCCAAACCTTTAATACAAATACCTATCAAGGACTACATTTCTCAATAAAATATTGGCTATTTAGAAGACATTTAAAGCTTTATGGATTTTTTAGGGGAATCTAACAATCTTACAGGAACTCTTAAAAATTCTGGCATAAAAAAGGGATATAGAATCTGGCCCTAGGAACACATATTCCAACCCAGAAATGTATTTGTAATTGTTGAAAATATATCTTCTCTGTGAGATCAGTGAAGGCCCAAGGAGAAGGTGGTCAGATGAACTTGGAAAGCTGATTTATATAGAAGCTAAACCTGAGATTGCTATGGTTTGAGTTTTCAATGCTTTTCAAAGGATGGGGTCTTGGTCTACAGAGAGGCACTGTGAAGAATAGCCTAGTAAAAAGCTTTTGAATCACTGAGGTGTGATTCAAAGAGGATCATGAACCCCCAGCTGCTTCCTCATTCCCCTTTTTGGTTTTCTTCCTGGCCATAGGGTGAATGGTTTAGTTCTACTATATATCATCCTGATGGGCTGTTTGGCATGGGCCCAAAGCAACAGAATAGCGTGACCATGAATGGAACCTCCAAAACCATGAGTTAAAATAAGCCCTTTCTCTTTATAAGTTATTTCATTACAGTAGCATCCTTACTAGCTAACACACAGATGTTCCCAATTGGGTGTGGAGGAGAACGTAATTTGGAAGGATGACGTGACTGTATGGATGTACAGATGCTGTAACCTAGGAAATGGAAGAAATGTATTGAGGTTAGAGCACAGAGTATGTGAGTGGATATACAGTGAGAGGTTAAGCAGAAGAGATGGCCAAGAGCTTTGCCCCAGAAGGCTGTGTGCTGATAGGTTTGGAATTCATCTTGGAGGTAATAAAAAGCTATTGGAAGATTTCAAGCCAATAAGCAAAATGAGGTTTGTATCTTAGTTTATGTCTCTCTGACAGCACTATAAGAGATATACTGGAGATGCTTGAGAGGTGGCATATGAGGAGAGATCCTGATTGTCTTTGAAAGTAGTACTGATGTCAAGTTTTGAAAAAAAAAAGGCAGAAATGAGTGGATCAGACAAGTAACAGAAGAAAGGTTGATAGTACCTGGGTGTAAAGAATCTGAATAACCAGGATGAAGTGGAAATGAGAATTTTCCTTAAAACTTAACTTCTGTGTCTCTGCAAGTTATGGTGCTTCTCAAGAAAAAGGGGATTCAGAAGAAGAAATTGCCTTGTGCCTGTGCACAACTACAGTCATTTTAAGAGCTCGAATAAAAAAATGGAACAGTTGATTGGTGGACATTTCTTTCAGCTAAAGATATAGATGAGCTTGTCAGAATGTCTAACAGGAAGAGGAGGACACCAACGACAATCTGTAGAGGCTCTTAGTCAATAAGAAGTGGGAAAGAGAAGATTGGTAGGAGTATTTACAGAGGTAGATAGAGGCTAAAAGAGAAAAACATTGGAGTTAACAGTAGAACGAAATGATGGCTGTAAGTAACTTAGAAATAATCAGAAAGTGGTAGCATGTATTGGTGCCATAACAGGGTTGTACAGAGGGTGGAACCGTTTCTGAAATCCCTTGAAGAGACTTTCCCTAAAAAAGGGAGAAGCAGTAATCTCCGACCATTCCATTGAAAGCTTGGTGGTGAAGGCGGTCTCCAGCATGATGCGTCCTGTAGGAATGGGTGCAGATGAAGTCGAGCCTGGTTTTCTTGGTTAATCTAGTAACACATAAAATTGGAAGGCCATTCGAAATGCTTTTGCATCTTAGTAATTCCCAGCCAACAACAGCAGAGCCAAGCCACACAGAAAGGATAATTATTGCTGGGCTAAATTTATATCAACATTAAAATTTTAGCTAAGAGAAGGTAAAAAAGCAAACACACAAATTTCTCTTGTGATAAGGTATAAGAAACAGTCTGGGAGAAATGGCTTACTAGTTAACCTGCTAGCCATACAAACCCCAAGACTAGAGTTCAGATCCCCAGGACACACATAAAAGCCAGGTGGGACTAATGAGGCATATTTCTAAACTAATTCCTAACACAACTCCTAACCCTAATTCTAGCCTTGCAAGGAAGAGACAAGGGGCACAGGGGAGGTCCAGAGCTAGCTGGCTAGTGAAACTAGCCATAGCAGTGGTCTCTAGGTTTGATTGAGAGACCCTGGCTCAATGAATAAGGTGGAAGATCATGAAGATGATTCCCATTGATAACCTCGGGCTTCTACAACAAGCAACACACATACATGTGCATGTGCAACTAGACATGTATGTCCACACCATGCAGACATGTATACCACACACACACATGAAAATGGAGGAAAAAGAAAAGAAAAAGAAAATGGAGAAAAAGTGTAATACGATCTAATCCTGTTTAAAACCAATTTCTGAGAGCACTGTGTGAGATTATATACCAAAATGTTCAACACACATAATATGATTAATACTAATTCAGTTTATTCTGATTCTTACTTTTGTCTTTTTAGAACTTTAATTTTGTCTCTTTGCCCCCCCCTCCATTTCCTTAGCATCAGAAATCATCCATCTGAAAAAAAATCATTTGCATTGATTCTGGCTTTGGTTTCTAGAGTTTGGAGCCTGTTACTGCATCAGTATTCAACGGTATCAGACCTGGAGTGGTGGTTAGTTTTTGTGAACTTGACACAAATGAGAGTCACCTGTAAGAAAGAACCTTAACTGAGGAATTGCCTCCATTAGATTGGCTGGTTGGTATATCTGGGGACATTTTCAAATAATGTTAATTTAAATAATTGTTGTAAGAGGGCCCAGCTCCTTGGTGTCATCCCAAGGGGGGTAGGTCTTGGGTGTATAAGAGAAGTAGCCAGGCAAGGCCCAGGAAGCTAACCAGTATATACATTTCTTCCTGGTCTTGTGTACATACCTTTATTTGGGGTGGGCTTGTACACATATGTTTTATTCTGAGTGAACCAGGGTTGTATATATGAACCTGAACCTTGCAGAGTGTGAAGGGGTTTTTCTTAGGGTGAAATTTCAATGACTGAGGCTTAAGGTATTGGGGATACCTCATTTGCATGGAGAGGAATTCCAGGAAGTTGAGCCTGTAACTAGGGGTTATGTGATATTCCCCAAGTAGTGTATGGGTTGGCCTCCCCGTATCAGGCTGAGAAGAAGAAGCCCTGCTAAGAAAAGGCAGTCTTCAGTTTTGTTCTGAGTTCGGGAAAGGTGTCTAGACATGGTAGAATACAACCTTAGTAGTGAGGTGAAACATCTACAAAGGTTTTTATAAAAAATATCCCTGTTCTTTACTTTCTTAAATCTATCCTGATTAACCTTTGTCTATTTCTTTGGCACTTAACAATACATTATTTAAAATTTTTCTGAAAGTAATTTATTATTATGCCGTTCTAGTTTTGGACATGATATATCTACTTGTTTTGCTTACTATGTTTTTACATTTTCCAAAATATGCTTATTTAAAATAATCATTAATAAGCAGGCTCTACATTACTATGAGTGCTTAAATATTTCTTTCAGAGGTGATCCAAAATTTTTATATCCATATTTCCCAGTGGATGTCTCCTTTGGCCTTGTTAAAAATTGGAGTTAGTATCTCTCTGTCTGTGCCTACGTTGTGATTTCTTTATTTTGTATATAGCTATCAGCAAGCCATCCTTAAGTTGGCTACTGAAGTGCATATGTCTTCAGTATTGTGAACTTTCAAGCATACTTATTAATTCCATGGTTTTGAAGCCATCCCTGTGGAAGAGGTTTTCTTCATATCTACTCCGTACTTACCACTCAGCCAGTCCATTTGCAGGTCATTTGTTGTTCTGTGATCTGCCCAATCCACCATCCCAGCTTCTATTAACTTTTGAGTAACAGTTTCATGGGAGATCAAGTTTATGCTAGTTTGAAAGCATGCAAATGTCTTTACTCCCAACATGGCATTTCCAATTTGGTAGTCATTAAGTATGGGATGGAAACAATATTCATTCAGAATTTTAAAATTACTTATTTTATTTGTTACCTAGTCTCACTGCTCCACAGTTCCACTATGATATTTTCTCTTTGGAAATTTTGTCTTCATGTCATAAGCTTTAAAGCAATAAGCCTTGAAGTAGGCCTCTCCTGTGCTTTCCTGTGCTGAGCATTTTTTTTTATTTTTTTTATTTTTCTTTCTTAATTTCAATTTTGGAACATCTTACTGAATTATTTCTGAAATTTTTATTTTATAATTCTCCTGTGTTCTCCCTCTTCTACCAGTGACCTGTATTTTTATATATTTAATTTCCCTTATCTTTTATTTTAATTGGGTATGTATCATTGTCTAATTATTATTTTCATTTTTCTATCCTGTTTCTATTTTCATTGCTTGCTTGTGTTTTTTTAAAGATTCACTTATGTTTTAAACTTAAATTTATTTAAATATTTAGTTTTTAATTTAATATTTAATTTAAAATGATGTGTGTATGTGTTTGTTTGTGGGTGTGTGCACATGAGTACAGGTGACTGGAGAAGTCAGAAGAGGGTGTTTATCCCTGGGAACTAGAATCACAGATGTTTGTGAGCTGTTTGATGTGGTTGCTGGGAACTGCTCAAGTTCTCTGCAAGAGCAATATGTGATCTTAACTCGTAGGACCTCTTTCTAACTTTTGTGTCTTTTTTCAATAAGTTGTTTTATTTAGTAAAATCAGTATCTGTGGGCTAGAAGTTAAACATAACCACATATTTTCCCCTTTGAAGGTCATTATTTTATCCAAAATTGTTTCTTTCAAAAAAAATTTCTTCTTTATGTTAGAAAAATTTTCAAATACCTAGAGAATTTTGACTGTCAACAAATATTTGAAAATTAGCCATTAACTATCTAATGTGTGGGCTAGAAGCTGCTTCCTTCCTGGTTAGGTAACCTAGTTGCACTGTTTGGTCAGTGAACTGCTGACCACGTTTTGTATTATTTTTCTACCCAGATCTTTTTCTTCAATCTATTTAGACTCTCTAGAGAAAAATTAAATCCATTTCCTTCCAGGAGGGTCTATTACTGGTTGCTGGCATTTGAGTTAGATATAGAAGGTCAGAGAGTTCTCATGTTTCAGTGTGCATCTGGGAAGAGAATTCTCTGGTGTGTCCTGTGTTGTCAATACTTTTCTCTGATTCATCCTCTATAGTGGGTAAACCTCAGTTTTCTGCCTAGCTGTGGTGTAATTATGTATCTATTTCTTTACTTGTAGACGTTCAACTCTTTTGTTATAGATAGCTGGGATAGTCAGTGGGTGTTTTAGAGTCTTGTATTTTGTTTCTCCTGAATTTTCTTTCTTTTATTGTTTTATTGGATATTTTATTTATTTACATTTCAAATGTTATCTCCTTTTTTGGTTTCCCCTCCTCTCTTCCCCGGTTTCTGTGAGAGTGTTCACCCACCCACTCACTCATCCACTTGAAACTCATCTTGGCCACAAAATGTATCTCTAAATAAATCGACAGATAGCCAGGTGAATAAAATAAAAATGGACTGGTGGGCCCAGAGTCCTAAAAATAAGCACGCATGTTTCAAAAAGGTCTGTGGTGGTCTTCCTCATTGCCCTTGTCATCAGTGTCATCATCACCCCTTCAGTTCCTCAGTCTTTTCTCTAGCTTCTCCATTGGGGACTCCGTGCTCAGTTCAATGGTTGGCTGCCAGCCTTGGTATTTGTCAGGCTCTGGCAGAACCTCTCATCTTCTGAATTTTTTTATGGTTGTTTTTATTATTTTAAAACATTTTTTATTGTTATTTATTTTTCTATGCCTCAGTTATCTAGCCTATAAGTTAGTGTTGCTGGGGTGATGCTTGTTATTTGTGATTTAATACATTAAAAATCTGGATATTTATATAAGCAAGATATTATGACGAAATAAGAGTGTTTCATTTGTAAACTATAAACAATTTAGACCGTTTGGAATATCTAGGTTTTCATATTAATAAAATGTGATCATTTTAAAATGCTGACTTAAGTATGGAATCACAATGCTGAATGTTTTGCGAAATTGAAAACAACAAAACAAAGCAAAAAACCCCTAAAAACCAAAACCAAAACCCACAAACAACTTAAACTTCTAAAAGTGTTAAAAGCAACTTCTTCGTAACAGATAATATACTGCTATTGTCACGTACTTAATACGCCTCTTAATAACCATGAAGGGATTGCAATATCCTCGGCAGACCAGTTCCATACTTATTAATCATTTTAGCTTTTTATAATTCACGTAGTGCCAAAATATCTCCTCACTGCAGCTGCATATTCCCAGTCTGGAACATTCTTTCCAGCATGACTTAATTATATTTATCAACTTTGTAACAACCTTTTTTTATTTGGGGCAAGATAATAGACACTTCTTAGAGTGGAATAAGAGCTCTAATATGAATTTCGATGGGAAGTGGTATTTAGCTGTGAGGAGCAGTTGTTTGTGAGGATGACATCGACAATGATGACGACACTGATGATGACAATGAGGACCGCCACAGAGCTTTTGAAACATGCGTCCTTATTTTTAGGACTCTGGGCCCAGCAGTCTGTTTTTACTTTATGTTTCTGTTCTTTTGGCTATGTGTCTATTTATTTAGAGATGTGTCTTGTGGACAAGATGAGTTTCAAAGCTGCTATGCGGCTGAGAGTGCTTTGAACTCCTGACCTTTCACCTCTGACCTGTCAGGATTACAGGCACGCTCTCTCCTCCACTCTTGCAATTTTCACTAGTCTTTTTTCCATCCAGTATGGCCCCTGACTTGAATACCATTAAGACGAAGGTCCTCCAATGGCCCAGAGCGTCGAATTTTTTGTTTGTTTGTCTCCCCCCCCAGTGTGTTGACGTCACTTCCAGGTGCTTCTTATTGAGGAGCCGCCAGCACGTGTGAGGCAGACGCCGGCCGAGGCTGCTAGCTTCCGGATGCCGGGGTTCTTCGAGGCTCCAGTCAGCTGCGTGGGTCTGCGCCAGTGGCTTCCGGAGCGAGGGCTGCCGTGAGTGGACCCAGGAAAGCCGGGCCGGGGGCGGTGGCAGCAGGTTGTAGCTGGCCAGCAAAACCTGCTGGAGTCGCGCGTGTCACTGCGGAGCGAGGCCTGAGGCCTACGTCCTCAGCGCCTGTCGTCTGGGCAGCGAGGAGGCCTACGTCCTCAGCGCCTGTCGTCTGGGCAGCGAGGAAGCCTACGTCCTCAGCGCCTGTGGTCTGGGCAGCGAGGAGGCCTACGTCCTCAGCGCCTGTGTCTGGGCAGCGAGGAAGCCTACGTCCTCAGCGCCTGTCGTCTGGGCAGCGAGGAGGCCTTAGTTCTTCTCGACCCTCTCCTGGGCAGTGAGGCTTACCGTGTTTGAGACTTGTTTGGGCAGCAAGGTCTTGAATCCTTAGCGCCCCTCTGCTTGGCAGCGAGGCCTACCGCCTTTGTGTCCCGTGGCTGGGCAGGGAGACTTTGGGCCTTTGGACCCGTTGGTAGGGAAGGGAGTCCTATCACCTTTGCGTTCTTGGGTGGTATAGGCTAGACCTTCCACTTGTGGTTTTGTGCTTTGTGCTTCTTGGCAGGGCAGCGAGGGCCTCTCTGTTTCTGAGGACCCGTGTGCTCTAAGATGGCCGCCCCTCCTAGGCCTCCCAGCCCTATGCAATCACTTCGGGAAGAAGCAGTATGTGCCATCTGTCTGGATTACTTTAAGGACCCTGTGTCCATTGGCTGTGGGCACAACTTCTGCCGAGGGTGTGTGACCCAGCTGTGGGGCAAGGAAGATGAACGGGACCTGGCACATCCTGCTGTAGGGGACCACGTCATTAGAGAGGTTTTGTTTCATAGGTACACAGAACAGGAGGTGTTTCAGCACCGAGCACATGCTGGACGCTGGGTTGGCCATAGCCGTAGAAGGCGCTGGGGCAATGCAGACTCTGTGTGGGATGATGAGGAAGAAGATTGGAACGGTTTACAAGGATTGGTACATGACCTGAGAATTAGGGTTTTTCCAGAAGAAGAAGAAAGAGATGAACACCCCCACGATGGCCACCAATACCATCACTTTGGCCACTACCGCCGCCGCCCAGTCTTTCGCCATGGCCCTCCACATCCATCTGTGCGTCGGCAGCTCTATCCAGATGTTCGAATACGTTCTCCACCTCGTCCCACACCACAAGTTTTCAGCTGCCCACAATGCCGAAGGACTTTTCCAAGTCGCAGTTTTCGACCCAATTTGCAGCTGGCCAATATGGTCCATATAATTCGCCAGATTTGCCATACTCCATGAAATTAGCAAAGCATGTGCTCTACATATGAGGAAACCCCAGAGCTCTTCAGTGAGGTAGAAAAAAAAAAGCCCATCTGTATGGTGTGTCTAGATTCCTGGCATCACGAAAGTAACAATGTGGTGCCATTGGATGAAGTACTTAAAACAAGGAACAAAAACCTTAAGAAACCTGTAGTACTTTGTAAGTCTCAGTGCAACCCCAGTTTTGGGGAGAAACTAGAAAATTCCAAATTTTATCAGTGCCTGCAGCTTTAAGTGAGAAATAAGAGTAGTTGGATATGTAGCTCAGTAGCAGAATGCTTGTTTGCCTAGCATGTTTTATTCCCTGCTTTCCAATTTGTTTTGAATTAATGACTGTCAAGCTTCAGTTTTAGAAAATATTGGTCCTTTGTTGTTATTAGCTGAGAATTTACTTATGGGATTGAGGAAAACTGCTTTGCTTAGCTTCAAAATTAGGCATTCAGAACAGACTGTTTTCATGAGCCTGGTATTTGACTACTTAAAATATTTTTGAGGTTGTTATTAGTTGATTTGGGAACATACTTTATAGGAATCTATGTCAGTAGTTTTATAGTAATGCCATACTTAGATTTTTAGCATAAGTTAAAAGTTGTCAAGATACACTGTGCTATCTATGTTTGTCTATTGCTTTGGAATACACAGTGTGTATTGTTTCAGGTTTTCTATCGTCATAAGCTAAGGAAGAGTATGCTTAGTTCAAGTTTGCTTTTGAAGATGTGGAGATCTTTCAGTGTTTGTTGTTGTTAGATCTAAAATTCCTTGGTCATTAAAGAGAACTGCATTCAGCATTTGGACAACAATTTCAACATTAGGGAACCAATGAAAAATTGAAGCTGAAAATATGAAACTTTGAAAAACTAAAACTTTCAGCCAAATTTTAACACTGAAATGCATTAGCCCTGAAATGGCAATAGGGAAATAGTGACATTTTCGTTGTGAAGTATTTAAAGGAAAACTGGCCAAAAACAGCATAAAAAAAATGTTAAAAAAAAAAAACATGTTAGCAGATTCTTATAAAAAGTGCCTAATTTTCTTGGCCCAGAACCAAATTTAAGAATCAGATTTATGAATATTTTATCTTTAAATTCAAGTTAATATACAAAATAATGGATTTCATTATGAGAGTTTCATACTTGTGTATCATTGTACTTTGCTCATATTTGCTCCTCTGTTTCTCCCAACCAGTCTCTTTTGTATCACATGTCAGATACAAAACATTACTAAGCCTGAATTCTAAAGGAGAAACATGTTTTCCACCATCACCCTTTTTTGCAACCCCATCCTCCTTCCCTTTAGAGCCCCCTTTTCTTGTGTAGTCCCCTTTCATCAATGCTAGTTCAAGAAAAAAAACCTAGAATATTCAGAAATACTTTAGGTAGTCCGTTTATGACAAGTTAAAAATCTATATTTGGTAGCTTTGAAAGGATAAATGTGTTTCACCTTGTCCAGTTTTTACTGAATAGGTTCAAGAAGACTTTGTGGAATTTAAATAAGTCTGATTGTTTTGAGTAGAAGCTTAAAGAGAAACTTTGTATAAACTGTAAATGCAGATGTGCATTGCATTTATTTTTCAATTTTCTTACATTTTTGTTTCTGTTCTTATTTTTCCTTTGCTTTGTTTAACTGGAAGGAAACGGTTAATGCCTTGTTAAAAGTGACTTAAAGTTTTATTGTATTTTATACAGTATTCAGTAAAGACAAATTTAAGTTTCACAGTGATATGCTTATATTATCTGAATAAAGTTATTTTAAAATTAAAGAGATTGAATGAAAATTTAATTTCAAAGAATAAATGTTGAAAGAAGTAGACAAATATAGTAAATATTGAAGACAAGATGATCAAAAAATCTAATGATATCAGAGCCTGCAAATAGTATTCTTGTAGAAGAGTAACTATTAGCTAAGTTAGAATCAGAATGGCCATTCCTGTGGAGGTTTGAATATGTTTGGACGTAGGAAATGGTACTATTAGGCAATGTGGTCTTGTTGGAGGAAGTTGGTTTCTGTCAGGGTGGGCTTTAAGGTCCTATGCTTAAGTTCCACCTAGGGCAGAAGAGATGATTCTCCCTTTGCCTGCAGAAGAGAGTCTTCTGGCTGCCTTTTGATCAAGATACAGAACTTTTGTCTCTTCCAGTGCCATGTCTATCTAGATGCTGTCATGCTCCTGCCTTGATGATATAATGGACTGAACCTCTGAAGCTAAGCTAGCCTCAATTAAATGGCCTTTATAAGAATTGCCTTGATCACAGCAATGAAACCTTAACTAAGATAATTCCTAAAAACCACAATTTTGAAACTAAATTTCAATGTAAGAAGATAGTTCACATCACTGTTTTTATAAGAACTTCTGAATTCTGAGGGCTAAGGTTAAAGGAATATGCATTTTTAGCTGGGAACCAAGCCTTCAATACACAAATCTATAAACAACACTTCTACTTAGACCACAATGCATAGTAAACAAAAGCATAGCAAAAAATGATCAGAGAATGGTAAAGTGGGTGAGATGTTCTAAAATTAAGCTTATAAATGCAAATGTAGCATACCCATGCTTTTCCTTATTGGAAAACATTAAGCACTTGATATATACTTTCACATAAAAGGAAATAAAACCTTGTGGTTATATTCGATTCTGAGTTTTTAAAGCTACAAATGAAAAACAGTTATAAGAAATTCTGCATAAATACTACACAGATCCAATTATAAGATGTTATGCTATGCTAGGCAAATTGAGTCTATTGTGTTCTTTCCTGAGTCCATTGTCAAGATAAAGCAAAATGTACTTAAGCAATTTGTTAAAATTGGCCCTTTGTCTTAGGGTTTCTATTGTATGAACAAAACCCTGTGAAAAAAAAAAAAGCAAATTTGGGAGGAAAGGATTTATTCAACTTACACTCCCACACTGCTGTCTATCACCAAAGGAAGTCAGGATAAGAAACAGTACAGTATCCTGGAGGCAGGAACTGATACAGAAGCCATGGAGGAGTTCTGCTTACTGGTTTGTTTCCTATGGGTTACTCGAGTGCGTGTTCTCTTATGTGTGTGTGCTCTTTCTCTCTTTCACACACAAACTTTAAAAAAAAATTGTTAATTTCACATCATACACCCCAATTCCACTCTCTTCTGTCCCGTCCTACCAGCCTCTGTCCTTGCAACTTTTCCTCCAAAAGAAAAAAAAAATGAAGTTGTAGTGTGTGACAGTGTGTCCCACAGTATATCCTGTCCACACTTCTTCACTTGCAAATGTTCATTGCTGAGTCATTGGTCTGATTTGAGGCCTCTAGCTTCTGCTACTCTATCTTACTGAATCCTTAATGGGACTGCTTTCAGATATCCCATTGTTGCCCTGTGTCATGGAGATCCTTCAGCTTTGGATCTGTGGGACCAGCCCTTCACATGCTCTGGTTTACTATTTGGGTAGATGTTGTGGTGGGCCAACTCAAAGCCTTGGATCTGGGTTGGTTGAGCTGGTGAGCCTGTTGGGTCTCTTGCACGTACACCACCAGGGTGATCCCTTCAGTACTGTCCCAGGTAGCTCACCCAATGCTGCAGCTGGCAAGGGGCAGACCCATCTCTTCTTCTCTAATTCCCTGGGGCCGTCTTACCCATTTCCATGCCAGCAGGGCCAGCTCTAATGTGCTGCCCAGGTGAATGAAGTACAGGGCTTGTTCTCCTTGAGTGCTGCAGCACAACCTACTTTCTTATAGAACCTAGGAATGGCACTACTCACAATGTACTGGGCCCTCTTCCATTGATCACTAATTGAAAAAAATACCTTACAGCTGGATCTCATGAAGCCATTTCCTCAACTGAAGCTCTTTCCTCTCTAATAGCTCTAGTTTGTGTCAGGGTGACACTAGACCAGCCAGTGAAACTGACTCTTTGTGACCTTGATGCACAGACACATCATAACTCTTCCTTTCTTTTCTCTAAATACCTTAAAAAGTCCCATCGTCTTTACAAATTAAAAAATTACAATTTCAGTCCCTTTAAATAGCCAATTCCTTCCAAAATTCATTCTTTTAAAAGCCCAACTCTATCAGTTGTGGACTCAAAAAAAAAAACCCAAACAAACAAACAAAAACCAAACCAAACAACCAAAAAAAAAAAAAAAACCCTCACAAAACCAAAACCAACCAACCAAAAAAACCCTTTCTTACTCCAAAAGGAAAAATTAGGTCACAGTCACAAAGCAAAATCAAATTCCAACCATCCCAGTTTCTGGGATCCACTCATCATCTTCTGGACTCCTCCAAAGTGCTTGGGTCACTTTTCCAGCTTCACCTGGCTTCATTCCACTGTTGCTGCTGTTCTTATTTGGCATGTTATGAGGCCAAGCCTTGGCAGTTCTCTCTGACTGGTTCATGCCTTCAAAACCTGGATGACTCTTACATTTTACCAAGCATGACTGACAGCAGAAGGTACAACTTTGGTCACCTGCTGACTTTCAGGAAACATCTGAAAGATTTCAACTCCATGATGCTGGTCTCCTCTCAATCACTACTAATTTCTTAGCTACAGCTAACCAACATCAATTGTCCCAGTAATGCAAAAGTTTCACTTCAGTGATGCTGATCTCTTGTTAATCTCAGCTGACTCCAGCCCCAGCTGACTAGTATGACAGAATCTTAACTGAAAATAGCAAACAGCCCTGATAGAAATTTTAAACTTCCCTCTGAAATTTCAGTCAGGCTTCCATCATCTGCACTCAACATTCTTACTGTCCAAGATTCTGAAGAACATCCTACTGAGCTCTTAACACACAATAGCTCTTCTAGGCCAACGTTCCAAAACCCCTCCACAGTCCTCCACAAAACATGGACAGGTCTGTCACAGCAATACCCAACTATACTGATACCTACTTGTCTTAGGGTTTCTATTGCTGGGAAAAAAACACCATGACCGAAAAGCAAGTAGGGTAGGAAACAGTTTACTCAGCTTATACTTCCACATTGCTGTTCATCGCCAAAGGAAGTCCGAATAGGAACAGGGCAGAAACCTGGAGGTAGAAGCTGATGCAGAGGCCATGGAGGGTGCTGGTTATTGGCCTGCTTCCCCTGGTTTGCTCAGCCTGTTTCTCTATAGAACCCGTGCTGGACTGGGCCTTCCCCCACTGACCACTAATTGAGAAAATGCCTTGCAGCTGGATAGATCTCATGGAGGCATTTCGTCAGTTGAGGCTTCTTCCTCTCTGATGGCTCAAGCTTGTGCCAAGTTGACACAAAGCCAGCCAGTACAGTCCTATTGTCCAAAACTGGTCCGTTTAACATAGCATGCTGAGAGAAAAGGGAGTAGGAACGGGATTAGCTTTAAGAAATAATATAGCTATCAAACTGCAGTCATTACTTGTGTTCAGAGATAAGAAAAACTGAGTCAAAACTTTGTTTCTAGTTTGACTAAATTATGAACTTTATCTCTATTCCTCCAATAAAGAGGGAAAGAGACCAAGCAGAGGGAATGTAGTAAATTTCTCCAGTGTATTAGGTATTTGAGCAATGTAGAGTAAAAATAATTTGAAGTACATAGTGAGACTCTTTTAAAAATGGCTTATTACTCTAAAATTAATGATATTTTAAAAACAAATAGTAGAAGTGTGTTACTAGTACCAGTTGATCTTCAGATAGCTTATACATCTTATTTCCTTGTTCCTGGAATGAGCATTACTAAAGCTTACTGTGTCTGGAATGGTGCCTTTGGCAAATAGCATTAAGAAATATATAGACAGGAAAGGTTTTTGCAGATGGAAATTCTGCTTTTCTCATTTTATACCGTTACTATTTTTTTTCATTTTTTGACCACAAACAGAAAAAAAAAGGATACTTTTAGATTTAGGCTTCGTTTATAATAACTCGATTTATTTTGTTATCACAGGATGACCAGATGTGCATAAAAACCACTTTGTGTTTCCCAACATAGATCGTATTAACCTCCAGATTTTTTCCTTTTGGACCAAGTACTAAGCAAATGGTGACCAGACGATCTAGTCTAGAAAAGCGTAATTGCCAACTCTTAATTTAGTGGGGGTGGAGAAATTCCTTAGAGGGAAATGGAAATTTAGTTTCAAGATAGTAATTTCCATGTGCAAGTGAGTTTTGAATTCTCCAAGGAATAAAAATGAATATTACAAAAAACCCTGCAAAACAAAAAGATTTAGGATAAGTTTATTTTTAAGAAAACCATTTAAAATAAGTTACATATATGTTTTGTATTACTAAAAATAATGAACCTTTTTGCAGACCTTAAAGTTTCTCATCAACACTTTAAAGGAGTGAAATGAGCTGACAGATTTAATTACTCAAAGTAGTCCATCTCATTTTTTATTTCACTTTGACATAAGACTTGGCACAAATCTATAAAGCAGTGCTCATTTATTGCTGTACTTCTAAGTTTATATCTATGGAAATAAATATAAATCTGGTTTATATCTATGTAAAATGTAGTATAGTATTGAAGAGATGTCTAGTTATCTGGGCAATTTGTTTTATGAGTTTATACAAATTAAGTAGAAAGCATTTCGAGAATTTGTTCTTCCTCTGTGGGCTGCATGTCAGTTAGAAAAAGACCTTTTTGAGCAAGGGAGTTGAGAGTTCTGGCTTTTTAGTTTGTTTCCTGAATAGGATCTGATTAAAACATGATCTAAAAGTCTGATTGATGGTGTCCATTTCCTTTTTCAATGCAACAAATACATTCAGAACGTTGACATCTACGAAAGGTAGAAACATTGATGCTGTGTTGCATCCCCTTTAGTATTTCTTAATGTTGGAGGAAATGATTTAGTCAAGAGACAGGCAAAGCTAGTTTTCTCAGGAAATAATTTCTGAAATTTATAATATTTTATATAGTATATGTTTGGACTTTTAGAATGGCTTAACCAAAGTAGATACAATATGTTAAGGTGAATTATAAATGGTTTGGTTGCTGATAATAAGTGTAATGTGGAGAGAGAAAGCTTTGTCATAATTGGGTATAAGAGAGGGAAGTGCTACTGTTTTCTTCTGTGGTTCTCTATTTTGGGGAGGGAGATTGCTTAGAGAGATGGAAGAGGGGAAGAGAGAGGAAGGGAGACAGATCGAGATTTTTAGGGAAACCTTTATGAATGGATTGTGGATGGCTGGCCTCCCCCCCCCCCCTTTGAGATTGGGGATGGATTGATATTTTTTCCCCTTAAAAGTATATCAAATTTTTGTTTTAGTAGTATAGGCATTTTCTTTACCTTTTAATGCTGTACTTAGTTTTTTGAGCAGGGTTTCATTTAAGCTAAACTGGATTCAAATTGGCTATACAGTTAAGGGTGATCTTGAAGTCCATATTCTCCTGCTTCTACCTCAGAAGTGCTGGAATTACAGGCACACCACACAGCTGGGCTAAGTTATATATACCGTTAAAATGTTACACTTATTTTAAAGTTGGCTCTGATTTATTTTATCAGCTCTTTTATGCATTTTGGAGGTTAGAGTTTACACCCTTTTTGTTGGTTTGCTTTGTTTTGTCCTCTTTTATTTCCTCGGTGATACTGATCATGACTCTGTATCAAAAACTATTTTTGATTTAGTTTTGAGATTATGTCATTATATAATTTCTCCATTTCCTTTCCTCCTTTAAAACTCTCCTCATGCCCCTTTTTTGTCCTTTAAATTCATGGCCTCTTTTTCATTAATTGTTGTTACATGTGTGCATGTTACATATTCCTAAATATAACCTGGTCAGTCTGTATAATATTACTTGTGTATGTTTTCTGAGCTGGCTACTTGGAATTGGATAACCAGTTAGAGTGATTTTCTCTAGGGGAGCCTAATTTCTTCTGCTTTCCACATTCCTTATTTGTCTGTAGTTTCTTGTTTAGAATTGAGGCCTCATAATCTTATAGTCAACTTTGGCATATTTGTTGTTTTTTTTTTTTTGATCATTTGATGTTTAGGCACTTACGTTGATGAGAATTTATAGGTGCAGCTTCTGATGTTACTAAGAGACAGTTTCACAGTAAACTTCCTTATTCTCTGGCTCTTAAGTTTTTCTGGCCCCCCCCCCCCCCTTCAACAATGTTCTCTGAAACTTATGTGCAGGAGCTGTTTTATGAGTTCTACAAATCTGCTTTGTGATTGGTTGTCTGTAGAGGAATTTTAACCCAGCAACATGGCTGCTCTGGCAAGGGATCACATCCAAAGATGTGGTATAATCCAGCTGGAATGAAGACACTCTGGATTACAGTTTGGTCTGGCTGAAATACAGACACACCCTTAGTGTACACCCTTAGTACACCCTTAGTTCAGGATTTTGCTAGTTTTATAAAGTGGTTGCAGATTCTCTTCCAAGATCTATGACTTAACTAGCCTTGAGTAGTTTGCTAGGTTTCTAGTTCCAAGTATGATTTGCCCCTGGTTGAATTGGTCTTAAGTCTAGATAGAGTTCCTTAGGACTGTTGGTTTCTTCCTTCATTTGGCAGCTTACATGGTGGTTTATGGTACCATGAAAGCCAGTCTTCAGGGAGCAGACATTTAAGTAAGTTCATCTCTGGTGTTTCTGGGCCCTTGTGTAAAACTTAGTGTCTTCAGCAATAGGAACTTACTTTCTGCCTCTTAGGGCAGGGCAAGCAAAGGCAGTAGCAATAGTCTGTATGTCTTGTGGTAGAAACTTGACTGATAATTCAAGGTCTTCTCAAATCTGATGTTTTTGTTATGGAGTCTTTGGCTCTTGGAAGGAGGATTGTTTGCTCAGATGAAACAATTTCATTAAAAAGAATATGTGTGTTAATGAAATTGTTTTACACACACACACACACACACACACCTACACACACACACACCTCACACACACCTTTTTGCCTAAACCTAAACTTTTTTTAATTTCTTTTCAGAAGCTGGAAGCTTAGCTGGGGAAGATCTTGCCTTGAGGTTTACATTTTGAGAGGTTTAGTCCATTGACAAGGTGAGACTCATGGTGGCATGCAGGTAGACATGGTGCTAGAAAAGGAGCACCGAGTTCTACATCTTGATTTAGAGATAGCAGAAGGAGACTGTGTGCCACACTGGATGTAGCTTGATGCTATCAGACATTAAAGCCTACCTCCACAGTGACATACTTCCTCTAAAAAGGACACACACCTATGGGAACAAGGTAGTACTAGTGCTATTTCTTATGGGCCAAGCATTCAAAACACATGAGTCTATGGGGGTCATTCCTACATTACTTTTCAAACCGCCACAGCAACCCACGGGTTTTGTTTGTTTGTTTTTGTTTTATTTCGGTTCCATGTGAATGTTAATATTGTATTTTCTATTTCTATGAGGAATGAGACGGAGATTTTCATTTAGATTGTATTGAATTCAGTCTGCCATGATTCTCACCATGACAATAATGGACTAAACTTTTCAAAATGTAAGCCAGCTCCAGTTAAATGTTTCCTTTATAAGAGTTGTCATGGTCATGGTGTTTTTCACAGCATAGAAACCCTAAGACAGAAGTTGGTTCCAGGAATGGGTAATGCTGTGATAGGTCTGACCTTGTTTTTGTTTACAGGAATGTAGACTTTGGGACTCTGGACTAGGAGAGTAGTTGGACAATTTAAGTTCAGCTTAATGGGTCATATTGTATTCAATATGTATTCTGAAAGTAAGCTTTTGGTAATTTTCATAATGTTACTTCTATCACTTCATGAGTGTGGAATGGCTTTCTATTTTCTAGTGCTTTTGATCTCTTTCTACAGAAGTTTAAAATTTTCATTGTAGAGGTCCTTCATTTTCTTGGTTAGATTGATTCCTGAATTGATTGATTCTTTAATCCTATTCTAGGTTTTTCAGTTATATGTAGTACCGGTTTTAGAGTATCCCCTTAAAATATTCTGAATTTCTTTGGTGTTGTAATGTTCTCCTGTTCATTTCTGATTATGTTAATTTGTGTCTCCTCTTTCTTTTGTTTATTGGGCCAGTGGTCTGTTAATCTTGTATAATTTTTAAAAGAAATAGCTCTTATATTTGTTGATTCTTTGTACTTCCCCTTTGCTTCTACTTTATTGATTTCAGCTCTTATTTTTAATATTTTTGGTTGTCAAATGGATTTGGCTTTGGCTTGTTTTTATTTTTCCAAATTTTTGAGTTGCATCATTAAGTTATTTGTGATCTTCCTAATTTTTTATTTTTTTAAATGTAGGGACTATAACTTTTCCTTTGAATGAATACTGCTTTAAGTGTATCCCAGAGGTTTTGTTGTGTTTTCATTTTCATTTAGTTCTAGGAATTTTTTAATCTGTCTTTATTCTTTCATCCATTCATCATTCAATGATTAGTTCTCCAATCTCTGTGAGTTTGTGTTCCAATTAGAGATTTATTTGCTGTCACTTTTAAGTTTTATTGCATTGTGGTGAGATAGGGTACAATGAGTTCTTTCAACCATTTTGAATTTGTATAGATTTGTTTTATATTCCAAGCTTTCTTGTGCTGCTGTGTAGAATTTATGAGCCAGTGACAAAAAGGAGGGCTCTCGAAGGAAAAAGATATTAGAATGAATGAAAGAGAGGAAGAGGGAAGGGAAAGAGAAGAAAAGAAAAGGTGAATGTTATAGGAATACAGGAGGGAGAAGGAAGGGAGGGTAGAAAAGAGAGGAAGGGGTCCAGAAGAAGAAGGAAGAGAAGGAGGAGGAGACATCATTACTGGAATTCATGGTCCCCTGATTTACAAATAGCTTGTATTTCTAAGAACATGGTAATCTGAAATTTGTATGTAGTTAGTATTTGTCATTACCACTGAAATATTTCTCATGAATGTATATATTTATATTTATGAATAATGCCAAACTTGAAAATATAACCCATGTCCAAACATTTAGACTGTCATAAAATTATAATTGTTTTAGGTATTTTTAAAGATTATGAATGTAAAGGAACCTTTTATTGGCTTTGTCAAAAGCAAAATCAAAATGTAAGTTTTCTCAGCTACTGCTCCAGCACCATGCCTCGCCTGTCTGCCTGCCTGCTGTTATGCTTCCTACCATGATGGTCATTGGTCCACCCTCACAAACTGTAAGCAAGCCCCCAATTAAATGCTTTGAAATTTGAAATGTACTGAAATACTGTGAGGACTTTCAGATGTTAAAACTTGGGTTTTCTTCAATGGGATGGACTAACAACTGTAAAATATGTTTATGAGGTGTGCTTACAGAGTTTGCCTCATAGAAACCTAAATATTCCTACTGGTTTTTAAATATTACTTATTTGTTGTCAAAATGAACTTTACATATGTTTCTACAAAGGTTTCACTACTTTTGAAGTAAGTTATTAGAAACTCCACCTCCACTTCAACCTACTTTTAAGAACTTTTGTATGGACCTTTGTTATAAAATGCAATATTCTCAGTTCTGTGTTGACATGAAAACACACTCTGGATACTGCAAACTACTTAATGAGGAAAGAAATTAAAAGATGTTAGCGTAATACTGAATATCACTTGAAAAATATGCAACTTACTATAAGGATTTAAGACCAGTGTACCAATAACTTTTGAGATTTCCAGGAGCCTTTTCTTGACTTAGCCACCATTTGGAATAGTGGGAAATAAAACTCATTAGGCCTAGAAAATTTTCCTCTTGGTACTGGAAATTGAGCCCATGATCTTGAACATTAACCAGGCAAGGATACTTTCACAGAGATATGTCTTGAGCCATTTACACTTTTTTTCATTTTGAGGTAGTATTTTTCCAGATTTCTTTTTTTTATATTGGATATTTTATTTATTTACATTTCAGATGTTATCCCCTTCCCCCATCTTCCCCCAACACCCCCCTCCCATTTCTCCTCCCCCAGCTTCTATGAGGGTGTACACCCACCCACCCCACCCTAGAATTCCCCCACACTGAGGTATCCAGCCTTCACAGGACCAAGGAACTCCTCTCCCACCTATGGCCAACAAGGCCATCCTCCCTTACATATACAGCTGGAGCCATGGGTCCCTCCCTATGTGCTCCCAGGCTGGTGGTTTAGGCTCTGGGAGGTCTGGTTGGTTGGTATTGTTGCTCTCCCCATGGAGCTGCAAACACCTTTATCTCCTTCAGTCATCTCCTTCGGTCTTCTTTCTAACTCCTCCATTGAGAAACCCATGATCAGTTCAATAGTTAGCTGTGAGCATCCACCTCTGTATTATGTCAGGCTCTGGCAGACCTCTAAGGAGACAGCTATATCAGGCTGCTGTCAGCTTGCACTTCCTGTGATCCGCAACAGCATCTGCCTTTGATGACTGCACAAGAGATGGATATCCAGGTGGAACAGTCTCCGGATAGCCCCTCCTTCAGTTTCTGTCTCACACTTGGTCTCCATATAGTCTCTCATGAGTATTTTGTTACTCCTTCTAAGAAGGACCGAAGCACCCACACTTTGGTCTTCCTTGTTTATGAGCTTCATGTGGTCTGTGAGTTGTATCTTGGGTACTGTGAGCTTTTGGGCTAATGTCTAGTTATCAGTGAGTCCTTACATATGTGTTTTTTTGTGATTGGATTACCTCACTCAGGATGGTATTTTCTAGTTCCATCCATTTGCCTAAGAATTTCATGAATTCATTGTTTTTAATAGCTGAGAAATACTCCATTGTGTAAATGTACCACATTTTCTGTATCCATTCCTCTGTTGAAGGACATCTGGGTTCTTTCCAGCTTCTGGCTATTATAAATAAGGCTGCTATGAACATAGTGGAGCATATGTCCTTGTTATATGTTGCACCATCTTTTGGGTATATGCCCAGGAGTAGTATCGCTGGGTCCTCAGGTAGTATTATGTCCAGTTTTCTGAGGAACCGAGAGACTGATTTCCAGAGTGGTTGTATCAGCTTGCAATCCCACCAACAATAGAGGAGTGTTCCTCTTTCTCCACATCCTTGCCAGCATCTGCTATCACCTGAGTTTTTGACCTTAGCCACTCTGGTGTGAGGTGGAATCTGGTGTGAGAGTTGTTTTGGTTTGAATTTTCCTGATGACCAAGGTTGTTGAACATTTCTTTAAGTGCTTCTCAGCCATTTGAGTTTCCTCAGTTGAGAATTCTTTGTTTAGCTCTGTACCCCATTTTTAGTAGGGTTATTTGGTTGTCTGGAGTCTAATTTCTTGAGTTCTTTGTATATATTGGATATTAGCCCTCTATCAGATGTAGGATTAGTAAGGATCTTTTCCCAATCTGTTGGTTGCCATTTTGTCCTATTGACAGTGTCCTTTGCTTTACAGAAGCTTTTTAATTTTATGAAGTCCCATTTGTCAATTTTTGATCTTAGAGAGTAAGCCATTGGTGTTCTGTTCAGGAACTTTTCCCTGTGCCCAAGTATTTGAGTCTCTTCCCCACTTTCTGTTCTATTAGATTCAGTGTATCTGGTTTTATGTAGAGGTCCTTGATCCACATGATCTTGAGCTTTGTACATGCAGATAAGAGTGGATTGATTTGCATTCTTCTACATGTTGTCCTCCAGTTGAACCAGCATCATTTATTGAAAATGCTGTCCTTTTTCCACTGGACAGTTTTAGCTCCTTTGTCAAAGATCAAGTGACCATAGGAGTGTGTGCTCATTTCTGGGTCTTCAGTTCTATTCCATTGATCTTCCTGCCTGTCTCCGTATCAATACCATGCAGGTTTTATCACTATTGCTCTGTAGTACAGCTTGAGGTCAGGGATGATGATTTCCCCAGAAATTCTTTTATTGTTGAAAATAGTTTTTGCTATCCTGGGTTTTTTGTTCTTTTAAACAAATTTGCAAATTGCTCTATCTCTATGAAGAATTGAGTTGGAATGTTGATGGGGATTGCATTGAATCTGTAGATTGCTTTTGGCAAGATAGCCATTTTTACTATATTAATCCTGCTGATCCATGAGCATGGGAGATCTTTCCATTTTCTGAGATCTTCTTTGATTTCTTTCTTCAGAGACTTGAAGTTCTTGTCATACAGATCTTTCACTTGCTTGGTTAGATTCACACCAAGGTATTTTATATTATTTGTGACTATTGTGAAGGGTGTCATTTCCCTAATTTCTTTCTCAGCCTCTTTATCTCTTGAATAGAGGAAGACTACTGATGTGTTTGAACTAGTTTTATATCCAGCCACTTTGCTGAAGTTGTTTATCAGGTTTAGGAGTTCTCTGGTGGAAGTTTTGGGGGTCACTTAAGTATACTCTCATATCATCTGCAAATAGTGAAATTTTCACTTCTTCTTTTCCTACTTGTATCCCTTTGGCTTTCTTTTGTTGTCTAATTGCTCTGGCTAGGACTTCCAGTACTATATTGAATAGGTAGGGGGAGAGTGGGCAGCCTTGTCTAGTCCCTGATCTTAGTGGGATTGCTTCAAGTTTCTCTCCATTTAGTTTGATGTTGACTACTAGCTTGCTATATATTGCTTTTACTATGTTTAGGTATGGGCCTTGAATTCCTGTTCTTTCCAGGACTTTTACCATGAAGGGCTGTTGAATTTTGTCAAATGTTTCTCAGCATCTAGTGAGATGATCATGTGGTTTTTTTTCTTTGAGTTTGTTTATATAGTGGATTACATTGATGGATTTCCATATGTTGAACCATCCCTGCATTCCTGGGATCAAGCCTGTTTGATCATGATGGATGATTTTTTTTTTTTTTGAGGTGTTCTTGGATACGGTTTGTGAGAATTTTGAGTATTTTTGCATTGATGTTCACACAGGAGATTGGTCTGAAGTTCTATTTCTTTGTTGTGTCTTTGTGTGGTTTAGGTGTGAGCGTAATTGTGGCTTCATAGAACAAATTGGGTAGTGTTCCTTTTGTTTCTATTTTGTGGAATAGTTTGAAGAGTATTGGTATTAGGTCTTCCTTGAAGGTCTGATAGAATTCTGTACTAAAACCATCTGGTCCTGGGCTTTTTTTAGTGGGGAGACTTTTAATGACTGCTGCTATTTCTGTAGGGGTTATGGGACTGTTTAGATGGTTTATTTGCTCCTGATTTACCTTTGGTACCTGGTATCTGTCTAGAAAATTGTCCATTTCATCCAAGTTTTCCAGTTTTGTTGAGTATAGACCTTTGTAGTAGGATCTGATGATTTTTTTAATTTCTTCAGTTTCTGTTGATGTGTCTCTCTTTTCAGTTCTGATTTTATTAATTTGGATAATGTCTCTGTATCATCTGGTTACTCTGGCTAAGTGTTTATCTATCTTGTTGATTTTCTCAAAAAACCAGGTCCTGGTTTTGTTAATTCTTTTTATGGTTCTTTTTGTTTCTACTTGGTTGATTTCAGCCCTGAGTTTGATTATTTCCGGCTGTCTACTCCTCTTGGGTGTATTTGCTTCTTTTTGTTCTAGAGATTTCAGGTGTGCTGTCAAGTTGCTAGTGAATGCACTCTCTAGTAGTTTTTTTTTTTTTTTTTTTTTTTTGTAGGCACTCAGAGCTATGAGTTTTCTTCTTAGCACTGAATTTATTGTATCCCATAAGTTTCGGTATGATGTACCTTAATTTTCATTAAATTCTAAAAAGTCTTTAATTTCTTTCTTTATTTCTTCTGTTACCAAGTTATCATTGATTAGAGCCTTGTTCAATTTCCAGGTGTATGTGGGCTTTCCATTGTTTTTGTTATTATTGAAGACCAGCTTTAGTTCATGGTGATCTGATAGGATGCAATGGATTGCTTCAGTCTTTTTGTATCTGTTGAGTCCTGTTTTGTGACCATTTATATGCTTAATTCTGGAGAAGGTAGCATGAGGTGCTGAGAAGAAGGTATATTCTTTTGTTTTAGGGTGAAATGTTCTGTAGATATCTGTTACATACATTTGGTTCATAATTTCTGTTACTTTCACTGTGTCTCTGTTTAGTTTCTGTCTCCATGATTTGTCCTTTGCTGAGAGTGAGGTGTTGATGTTCCCCACTATTGTGTGAGGTGCAATGTGTGCTATTCAGAACTGAGAGTTCATCTTGGTAGATATTTCCTTGGATGAGTATCTTTCCTTAGCTTTTAAAATAACTTTTGGTTGAGATTTGGTTTTATTCGATATTAGAATGGCTATTCCAACTTGTTTCTTGGGACCATTTGATTGGAAATTTGTTTTCCATCCTTTTACTCTGAGGTAGTGTCTGTCTTTGTCACTGAGGTGAGTTTCCTGTATGCAGCAAAATGCTAGGTCCTGTTTACATATCTAGTGTGTTAGTCTATGTCTTTTTATTGGGGAATTGAGTCCATTGATGTTAAGAGATATTAAGGAAAAGTGATTGTTGCTTCCTGTTATTTTTGTTATTAGAGGTGAGATTATGTTTGTGTGGCTATCTTTTTTGGGTTTGTTGGAAGTTTACTTTATTGCTTCTTCTAGGTTGTAGTTTCCCTCCTTGTGTTGGAGTTTTCCCTCTGTTATCCTTTGTAGGACTGGATTAGTGGAAGGATATTGTATAAATTTGGTTTTTCCATCTATATTAATTGAGAGTTTTGCTTGGTATAGTAGCCTGGGCCTGTCATTTGTGTTCTCTTAGGATCTGTATGACATTAGTTCAGTATCTACTGGCTTTTATAGTCTCTGGTGAGAAGTCTGGTGTAATTCTTATAGGTCTGCCTTTATAAGTTAGTTGACCTTTTTCCCTTACTGCTTTTAATATTTTTTCTTTGTTTTGTGCATTTGATTTTTTGATTATTATGTGATGGGAGGAATTTCTTTTCTGTTCTAGTCTATTTGGAGTTCTGTAGGCTTCTTGTATGTTCATGGGCATTTCTTTCTTTAGATTAAAGAAGTTTTTTCTATAATTTTGTTGAAGATATTTCCTGGCCCTTTAAATAGGAAATCTTCACTCTCATCTATACCTATTATCCTTATATTTGGTCTTCTCATTGTCCTTGATTTCTTGGATGTTTTGGGTTAGGAGCTTTTTGCATTTTCTTTGACAGTTGTGTCAATGTTTTCTATGGTATCTTCTGCACTCTTGTATCTCTTTTATTCTGTTTGTGATGCTTGCATCTATGACTCCTTATTTCTTTCCTAGGTTTTCTATCTCCAGAGTAGTCTCCCTTTGTGATTTCTTTATTGTTTCGACTTCCATTTTTAGATCATGGATGGTTTTATTTAATTCCTTCACCTGTTTGGTTGTATTTTCTTATAATTCTTTAAGGGATTTTTGTGTTTTCCTCTTTAGGCACTTCTACCTGTTTTCCTGTGTTCTCCTGTAGTTCTTTAAGGGAGTTACTTATGTCCTTCTTAAATTCCTTCAACATCAACATGAGAAGTGATTTTAAATCTGAATCTTGCTTTTCTGGTGTCATGGGGTATTCAGGACTTGCTATGGTGGGAGAACTGGGTTCTGATGATGCCAGGTAACTGTGGTTTCTGTTGCTTATGTTCTTGTGCTTGCCTTTTGCCATCTGGTTATCTCTAGTGTTACCTGCACTCACTGTCTCTGACTAGAGCCTGTCTGTCCTGTTATCTTGGTTGTGTCAGAACTCCTCAGAGTTTTCCAACTGTCTCTGTGATGCTGTGATCCTGAGATCCTGGTTGAAAGAGCTCCTGGGACTCAGGCTGCCTCTGGGATCTTGAAATCCTATGATCCTGGATCTGTTAGAGCCCCTGGGAGTACAGCTTCCTTTACTGCCCTGAATGCAGTGGTTCCTCTAGGATCAGTCAGGATATGGTGTCTTCATGGGAGCAGACCAGCTAGGAGCCTGCCTCAGCAAAAAGGCTTTGCCAGATTTCTTAAACTGGTTTTGAAGTAGCACTGTAGGTCAGGTAGGCCTTGAACTAATGATTCTACTGTTTCATTCTCTCTAGTAGCTAGAAATACAGGTCTGGTGAGCAATTCTTACTTATAGTTAATATATTTTTAACTACTTTTAATTACAGTGGTTGTGCAGTCTATTTTGTGAGAATAAATAAAGGCTTGTCTCATTAACACAAGCATCTTATCTACTACTTCTATGACAAAGGACCCTGACCAAAGCAACTTATAAAAGAAATCATTTAATTGGGGGCTTGCTTACAGTTTGAGAGGGTGAACTGGTGACTGTTATGGCAGGAAGCAGGGTAGCAGACAGGCAGACAGGGCAGGCATGGTGCTGGAGCAGTAGCTGAAAAAATTTACATGTTGTGACAAAACCTTCAAGGGGTGTGCATGTGTGTGTGTGTGTGTGTGTGTGTGTGTGTGTGTTGGGGGGAGAGGGTGGGGGTTAAGAAGGAGGAAAGAGAGGTCAGGTATTGGAAAGATAGCTACTATGCTTGCAGAGACACGTACCTGGATACTTGTTTAGAGTATTCAGATCCCACACAATTTCTAGTTTTCCTTCATCAGTTGCTAGCTCTTCGGAGTTTCTTGCTCCTGGAGTTCTGGCTTTTGTTCAAACTTGTCCTGTCTTGTCTTGTTTCTACCAACTTATATCTGTGGCAAATTCCATTAGCCTCAGTTTCTGACACTGGCTTATACTCAACTTTAACATTTCTCTGTCCTGTTTTCAGGGTTGAAATCTCTAAGCAACTGCAGTTTACATGTCATTTATTTCTTATTTTTATTAGGAAAATATGAAATTTAATTTCTGAAAAAAAATATATACACACACACACAAACTCACACACATAGACTTTATATATGTAAATTTACACTCCTCTCAGGAATTTGCAGTTGATCTGTTTGAGGATTTTCAATAGATTGGGTAGATCATTCTGAGAAAATAATTACCAAAGATTGATAGAAAACTTGGGATGGTTTGAGAGATGATATAACCATTTCCAAGTAAAGCTATTATATTATTCTGCATATCACTTTTTCACAATAATGAGACCTTCACATTTTTTAAAAATATATTTTCACAGGAAAAAGGTGATTTTTAAAAATTGATATGTTTTTCTGTGTGTATATGAACATTTCTGGGTGCTTGCAGAGCAGAGGAGAAGTTGTTGCATTCCCTGTAGCCAGAATTACAGGCCCCTGATTGGGAACTGATCTCCAGTTTTCTGGAAGAGTAGCAAACACTCTTAACTACTGAGCCATTTCTACAGCAGAACTCACTTAACTATTAGATAGTTGATTGAAAAAGCCATTTCAATAAAAACATGAACATTTGAAGTAAGGCTTCTGAGGAATGAAGGAGAACTTTTATTCACATGGCTGCTCTTTGGAATATGAAGGGAAGAAAATAACTGAGACTCTTGTGTGGATTTCTGGTTTAGTATTTGTGAGTGGTCAGGACTGTGACTTACATAGCAGGCCAGTTAGAAGAGCTAGCAGGTTTTGAAGGCACAGATGATGGAGGTTTCCTGTCAATTCTAACCCAAAGGAACTATCTGATAAAGAACTGTTTCAATGGAACTCAGAGGGAGACTAGGATCTAGTGGATCTAGATTATAGGATGGAATTTTAGAGAACAGGTTTCCAGTACTTAAAGAGGTAAGGTGTGGAATGTGCTATAGAGAAGATCGAAAACAGACTAATACAAAAACAGTAGTGCCACGGAAGGCTAGAGAAAATGTGGAATACATAGGGAATTGCATAAGCCTTTGCCTGTGGTAGTTCTATGGCGTGGTGTAGCTAGCTACAAGAGAGATGCAAAATTAGAGGGCTTGTTCAATGCCTCTGTTGGGAATTTCATCACAGTGTCTCTTCACTGTGATCCCAACCTGCCTCTGAATAGGGTGGCTATAGGCTGCTGAAGGCATGCCGAGATTTAGCGTCATTCCTTTTCTTGTATAATTAGAGAGGTTTCTGCAGTCACTTGCAATGTTCATGAAATGTTCACATCTCACTGTCATTAACTGGAAAACATCTGTAAGTACACATTTGTTTTTACTTCTCTTTTTTTTCCTTCCTCCCTGCCCCACCCCCTGTCTTCTTTATATGTGTATAGGCTTGCCTATAGTTCCTTAATGTGTGATTCCCAGACCTCAGCACTTTAAGGTTTGGGATTGCAGGTATGTTCTACCACATACAGACGGATTTCTTTTCCCAGTCCCCGGGCTTGAAATTCAATCTAGGTCTTAATACACGATACTTCTGTGCTCTATCACAGAACTGCAATTCCAGCTAGAAAGTAACTTCTGAGTCCTCAAAAATATTATTCTCTTTGGGTGTACATTTGACTCAACATTTTTATATTAGCCCATAGTTAGTTGTTTCTGTAAGAAATCATATTTGAATGTAGTTTGGAACACATTGCTTTGGACACAACTTGTCAAACACATAAGTGATATAACTAAAGATGGCTTCCTGTGTTTTTTGGTCTGTTAACATCACTCTTAGGAAGGTGATTGAAATAAACATGTTTATTGTATGCATAGGGAGGCAACTACTCACTTCTACATAAATTCTATAAATTAGTTCTCGTAATTTTAAAGTGAATTCAGTCTTTGAGGTGAGACTGATAATTACATGATGTAAAAAGTGATGCTTTGAGTGAATAATCTGTTGAATTTAAAGATCTCTGCCTTTGGTAAATTTAGTGAGAATTTTCTTAGTGTTCTCATCACACTTTAGCTATTAACTCTGGAAAATTGAGTGCACTTGGAATTGGGCCATTGCTCTGTTTTGTGCTTCTAGTTTTTGTAAATTGGAGCACATATTGAATTTCAGAGTCCCCAAGCCAAAAATATATTAAAAACTACATATGCTCTTTTCTAGTGGAAAAACAGAGTGATCTCCAGTGAGAGGGACTCCCTCTTCTGAATTTTTCTGCAAATCGAGTTATTTTTATATGATCTCAGAACCACTGCCAAAAAGGTGATCATGATGTGTCCTATCAATAATTTTGTTCTTTTGTTAATATTACTTTTATGCTTAAAGGAACATAAATCATGTTTATGATTTAAAGGTTCTGTAATTTATGGTAAACCAGTTCACTCCATAAATATAAACTGGAATCAGTCAAGCCACCAGAATGAAGATACCTGAGTCAAGGTAGGTTGTTTTGGAAGTAAATATCAGTTGCTAGCAGATGAGAACTGTGTTCTTTTAGAAAAGGACAGATTATCTCTAGGATAATTAGAGTAGCCCAATTATGTCATCAAGCAGTTTGTTCTCTACTATTATAGAGGCAACTAAAGTTTCTGAAGATTTGTGGACTGTATATCTGTGCCTATTCAAATTCTTTATTAGTCTCACAAGTTTATATGATTTTATGACAAGTTTATAAATGGAACATTCAAATTTATTAGGTATTATATAGGATGCCTGCAGGATAATGTGGGAAAACTGAAGTATAATCAGGAAGGATTTCCTTTTAGATCTGTTATTGTTGGCAAGAATGAAGTAGTTTAGTAATGAGAAGTCAGGATAAGCATAGGAAATGGCCATCTGTTTTTATGTATTATAACATTGTTGCATATTTCAAATATTCAGTAGAAACAATTGAAAAGGAAGAGATGGTGTTAGTTTTTTAAATGACTGGGAATGGAGAGGGATTTTTAAAACATTAAATTTTCCTGGATATTATATAAACAGTTTTTGAAAAATCAAGACACTTAAAGCTGGATCAAGTTTTGAAAATAGTGATTCCTCATAGTAAAGTGTGTATTAGTAATTTATATTCTTGTTGTATTTTCTAGTGTTGGATCACAAAACAGTTTTAGAGAATTTTTAAGTTCTGCAGCATCTACATTTGCTTTTTGAATGTCTCTGTAGAAATAATCTTAGGAACTGTAAATGGATTTGAGAAGTCATGCTAGTCTGCTGGAGTGTAGGGTTTTATTTCTACTGAGTAAGTTGAGGTCTAACCTTTGGTGCCAGATTTCTGCACCAATTTCCTGACTGAAACTGAAAACGTAGTTGGCAGTGTAGCAGGGTGGCTCAGGTAGCTGGGAGCTGAGATTCTGTTAGCCATTTTCATAAACCCTCATGGAATACATATAGGCTCTAGTCACCCTTTTCTATTCCACACTATTGCCTTCAGCAGGAAGGAAGTATCATTTTCATCTCCTGGTACAATGGAAGCTCTGAGAATCCAGTTACAATATCCTTTAGCAAATGGAGTCCCAGAAGTGCCTGCATGAAGTTAAAATGTACATGTATCCCTTCTTGTTTTTCTTTTCTTTTCTTTTCTTTTTTTTTAGACAAATATCTGCTCTTTAAATTATTCCATTGCTTTACAGAGGAAGTATTAATTACACGACTGTAAGCTTAGATCAAGTTGGGATGTAATTACAGGGCTTGCTTTGTCTCTGTTGTCCAACAGAATCAGCCAAGAAGCATTCATGAGGCCAGCAGTAGAAGGTGTTTTAAAGCCTATTATGTCTTTGGTTTTCTCAAGAACTCAGGCCTGGATCAAGTGACATTTCTGCTTCCAGTTGTCAGGGAAAACAAAACAGCAAGTATTAACAAGTTACACTTTTATAAGTTTATAATGATCATTGGTAGACTATGTGAGCATGTTATATATAACAGTGAAAATGTATTTGTATCATCATTCTTAAGTTTTGATTTTCTTCCATTTGTAGATGTGTAAGTGTATATCTGGCTGTTCATTTGGCTATCATGTTAAAAATGATGGTTAAAACGATAAATAGGTGTTCATGCTACACAATTTTATTTCTCTTTTTTTTTTTTTTTTTTTTTTACTTTGCATCACAACCCTTTCCCTCTTGTCCTCCCACTCTTGCCCCTGAAAAATCTCTCCCGCTATTAACTCTCCCCTGTTCTTCAGAGAAGGGGAGTCCCCACCCACACTTGGGTGGCACTCTATCCTGGGACATCCAGTCTCAGCAGGACTAAGTATCTCCTCTCCCACTGAGGCCCAACCAGGAAATCCAGGTAGGAGAAGGGGATCCAGTGGCAGGCAACAGAGTTAGAAACAGTCCCCTCTCCAGTGGTTAGGGGACCCGCATGAAGACCAAGCTGCACATCTGTTGCAAATGTGGGGGGCAGCTAGGTCCATCCTATGATGCTCTTTTGTTGGTGGTTCAGTCTCTGTGAGCCCCCATGGACCGAGGCTAGTTGACTTTCTAGATCTTTGTGTGGTATCTTCGACCATCGTCGGGCTTGCTCGATTCTATCCCCAACTCTTCCAAGATTCCTCGAGCTCTGCCTGGTGTTTGTCTGTAGATCTCTGCATCTGCTGCTAGCTGAAGCCTCCCAGGAGACAGCCATACTAGGTTGCTGTCTGCAAACATCACAGAGCATCATTAATAATGTTGGCTCTCTCCAACAGGATGAGCCTCAAGTTGGGCCTTATTTCTTTTTAACAGTACTTTCATTTAAAATTGTTTTTTTAAATGTCTAATTTCATATTAAAATTTAGAATAAAAACACTCATTTCAGTATTGATTTACTTTGTTCTTTCTTATATTGTAGATTCTAATTACTCTTACAAAGTTTAATGTTTGCTTTTACTTGTTAGTTCTCTCACCCATTCTCACTCACTGACTACCTTTAGCATTTAAGCTCCCTTGTCAATGAAAAGTTTAAAAATAATTCTACCATCTTCCATCATTGGAGGTGTGATGCCTGAGAATTATTTCTGTGAGTATAATTCCTTCTGTCCATTCTCCCATCTGACATAGATTAGTAATTTTGCCATCACTGCTGGGAAGGTTGTCCTCCATCTTTACTTCTTTCTGACGTTTCTGCCTTGCTGGCTTGTTTTACCTTTAACTCATGTCACATGATGTGCTACAAGCACACTGTACTTGGAGTGTGTGTGTCTAGGAACATGCTCATCACAATCACCTCAGTCTGGGTTATGGGACCGCCCTTACTGTTGTCCTTCACTATGTCTTGTTTGCTTCATTTTTCAGTCTTTCTGCCATAAACCAGATGGAGAGAGGTGAGGGTCCGGGTTTCACTCTGGATTTTTTCTCTTCTCACTGTCCTTATTTAGGGAGGGTTATAGGCACAGGCATAAGAAACGTTCAGTGAGACACAGGCCTGAAAATATCTTAAGGAAAAATTATTTTGTACATCAACAGAATAACCAATAAAACATACTAAAAGAAAATAGATTAGTAGAAACCATTACTTCAAGGACAGAAGCTTATATTTTGACAATCATTTTAATTGTGTGCTAGGAGAACAACACTTCCCATGAGTATTTATGTTGTTTCTAGAACCAGTGAGAAATTATATGTAGTGAATTACATAGCTGAAGACAAGGTAAACTGGCTTATTAGGAAGAACAAAGATATTCAGTGAGGACACAGTGTGTTGTAAAAGACTCGTGTGACAAACAGAAGGAGCAATGTCACAAGCTCAGGAAGCCTGGGAAAGGTGCTGGCCTGCTCCTTATTTGTCCTGCTGTTGCAAAAACCATGTGGCATTACAGTCTTTTTTTTTTTTTTTTTTTTTTTGGTTTT
>NW_021604567.1:4757501-4916956 GCF_004785775.1 Grammomys surdaster
ACCAAGATATTCCATGACAAAACCAAATTTGCACAATATCTTCCCACAAACCCAGCACTTCAAAGGATAATTGATGGAAAATGGCAACACAAGGAGGGAAACTACAACCTAGAAAAAGCAAGTAAGTAATCTTCCAACAACCCCAAAAGAAGATACAAACATAACTTTACCTCTAATAACAAAAATAACAGGAAGCAACAATCATTTTTCCTTAATATCTCTTAACATCAATGGTCTCAATTCCCCAATAAAAAGACGCAGACTATCAGACTGGATACACAAACAAGACCCAGAATTTTGCTGCATACAAGAAACACACCTCAGTGACAAAGACAGACACTACCTCAGAATAAAAGGGTGGAAAACAATTTTCCAAGCCAATGGTCCCAAGAAACAAGCTGGAGTAGCCATTCTAATATCAAATAAAATCGACTTCCATCCAAAATTAATCAAAAAAGATAAGGAAGGACACTTCATACTCATCAAAGGAAAAAGCTACCAAGGTGAACTCTCAATTCTGAACATCTATGCCCCAAATGCAAGGGCACCTACATACATAAAAGAAACTTTACTAAAGCTCAAAACACACATTACACCTCACACAATAATAGTGGGGGATTTCAACACCCCATTGTCAGCAATGGACAGATCATGGAAACAGAAACTAAACAGAGACACTTTGAAATTAACAGAAGTTATGAACCAAATGGACTTAACAGACATCTATAGAACATTTCATCCTAAAACAAAAGAATATACCTTTTTCTCAGCACCTCATGGTACCTTCTCCAAAATAGACCATATAATTGGTCACAAAACAAGCCTCTACAGATACAAAAAGATTGAAATAATCCCTTGCATCTTATCAGATCACCACGGACTAAGACTGGTCTTTAATAATGACAAAAACAATGGAAAACCCACGTACACATGGAAACTGAACAACTCTCTACTCAATGATGACTTGGTCAAGGAAGAAATAAAGAAAGAAATAAAAGACTTTTTAGAATTCAATGAAAATGAGGACACATCATACCAAAACTTGTGGGACTCCATGAAGGCAGTGCTAAGAGGAAAGCTCATAGCTCTAAGTGCCTACAAAAAGAAACTGGAAAGAGCACACACTAACAAGTTGACTGCACAACTAAAAGCTCTAGAACAAAAAGAAGCAAATACACCCAGGAGGAGTAGAAGGCAGGAAATAATCAAACTCAGGGCTGAAATCAACCAAATAGAAACAGAAAGAACAATACAAAATATCAATAAAACCAGGAGTTGGTTCTTTGAGAAAATCAACAAGATAGATAAACCGTTAGCCAGATTAACCAGAGGGCACAGAGACAGTATCCAAATTAATAAAATCAGAACTGAAAAGGGAGACATAACAACAGAAACTGAAGAAATTCAAAAAAATCATCAGATCTTACTACAAAGGCCTATACTCAACAAAACTGGAAAACCTGGATGAAATGGACAATTTCCTAGACAGATACCAGGTACCGAAGTTAAACCAGGAGCAGATAAACCATCTAAATAGTCCCATAACCTCTCAGGAAATGGCATTACAGTCTTAACTCTGTCACATGAAAGGAAAACACTATTTTGCATTTTAGAACTATCATAGAAAAATATCCAGTGGGGTAATTAATATGAAAAATGCCTAGATGTACTTATAATCTTCTTCTCTATTCTTGTACTAGTTGGTTTGTTGCGTTTGTAATAATATTCTCTTTTTAAGTCTGTGCTTCCTCTGGAGCAGGAAGCACTGATATGTTAGGGGAAGCTTGTGCAACTGAACAAAGATATTCAGTGAGAACACAGTGTGTCATAAAAGACTCATGTGACAAACAGAAGGAGGAATGTCACAAGCTCAGGAAGCCTGGGAAAAGGTGCTGGCCTGCTCCTTGTTTGTACTCAGAGTTAGTTCAGAGTCCTCATTAAACAGATCTGTGCTTGGTTCTCAGCTCCTCTGCTTCCCGGTAAGGTGATCATGGGCAAGATATAGAACGCAGCTTCCTTGATTGTAAATTGTCAGTAATAGTGGTATGAAGTTTAAAGCACTTAGCATAGCAACCAGTGCCCTACTCCTGACTGCAGCTCCTCAACAGATCCATTAATAAGCATCATAGTGTCAGCTATAAAGGTGATGTTGACACAAATCTTTAATCTCAGCACTCCAGAAGCAGAGGAAGGTGGATCTCTGCGTTTATGGTCAGACTGGTCTACAGAGTGAGTTCCAGGACATCCAGGGCTACACAGAGTTAAAAAAAGAAAAGAAAAGAAAAGACAAAGAGATAGAAAGGTGGCACCATAGTTGTTTTTTCCTTTTTATGTTCATATTTGTGTATCATAAAGCCCTACCATCAGTTTTATATACTGTGTAATTCTATAATTTTAATTTTATAAATAAAATTCTGTGTAATTCTGTAATTTTATAATGTTGCCATTTTGAGTGCAGTAAATACAGATAATTTTTTAAAGGAAATGATAATATTCATTTTTATTATTTTGGCATCACACGGATATTTGTAATGAAGATATGCTAATATTGATAGTTGTTGCTAAGTCACATATAGAAAGAGCACCTTGTTTTTTGTGAAAAAGCAGATAGCTAGAATCTTGAGTTTATCATATGGAAGCCATCTATTTTTGCCAGCTTCTGGGGATTTGCTTAGGCATTAGCTTGAATTGAAGTTGGGATCTTCAGGATATCTATAACCCCTTAATTGTACTTATCTCCTTATGCCAAGAGAAAAGAATCAGCTTTATGCAGAAAAAAAGTCAATTAATTTTTTATTCAAATTCCATTGTATATATGGTATCTGCATTTAGGTGAGTGGCAAAGGGAAGATTGTTATGAATAAATGATATGTTTAGGCATGGATGCTATTTATTCATTTACTAATTAATTAATTAATTAATTTATAGACAAAATTTGGTAGTTGCTATACAGTACATGCTGGTCTCAAATTCATGGTAATTCTCCTGCTTCAGACTCTAGTGCTGGTATTACAATTGTTCATCACCAAACGCATCTTCAGGTTAATTTATTTTTAAGGTTGAAGTAAGTTCTTAAAAAACTTGGGATAGATTACTTAGGATACAAATACCAATACTAATCTAAGATTAATATCTGAAAAGCTGATACATATACATCTTTCCTAAATTCTTGAAATGCTAGAATTTATTGAATATTGAATACAACTTATATTCTGTGTATCAACTTCACAAAAGACAAAGTAGTATTTGTTGTGAAACAGATGACTGTCTGCCAAGAAAGGCTATTCTCTTTTCTAAAACAAAAGATGTCACTGGGAATCTTGTGGTTGGTGTCTGCCTGGTTTCCCAGTGAGACTCTTGCCCATACCTGTTTCAGTTCCATGTGACATTGTGATTGAGTCCTATACATTGGGGGAGAAAGGAGTGAGCTTCTTTTCTAGGCTTGCCCCAGTAAGCTTTTCATGATTTTTTTCCTACCCCTTTATTCTTTGCTTGGTTTGATTGGAGAAGACCCTGGGGGGACCATAGGAAACCCTAGGAAGTAGATTCTTAGTAATTATATGTGGATGCTTCTCTGACAGTGTGTACTACAAACACATACTTTGGTTATTAAAAGAGTAATATTAATTTCTTTATGTGAAACAGACAAGGGTTTTTTTTTTTTTTCTATTTACAGTCTTAAACTTCATTTGGGCATGGTAATAGTATCTGGCAAAGCTTAAATGTCTCTGGAGTCAACACTCTTATAATTCTCCAGAGTGATAAATAGACTTTATTAATGATAGCTACTTTTATTTTAAGGGTCAGAAAACCAACTGAAACAGGTTAAGCAATAAGGAGAATTTATTACAATTTCTGAGATATCTCATAGACTGAGAAAAGGCATAGTCTGCAGTAGCAGCTGGAAATGGGGTATTAAGTTCTGCATTTCTATTTCTTGTATTTATTATTTCTTTGTTAATCTACTTAAAATAGTCTTTTTACTTTTATTTATTCTTAAGCTACATCTTCAATTTTCCAATTCTAATGCTTTCCTTATTTTGTTATCATACCTGTTATATTTTTACATTTTGAAATGTCATTAATCTGTAATGACTCATGTATATAACTGCCTTTTTGCAAACTTACTGTAATAATTTCAGTTTTTTATAAAGTCAGATGTACTTTGTAGTCTGTCTTCTAATATGGTCACTGGTGTGCTTGTTTTCAACTATCGATAAGCTAAATTTATAACTGACATTATTTAGAGACTTCTTACCTTAAGAAAAGTTAGACTCTAGCTTGGAATCGACTAGTGTAGACTTTATACCAACTAATGGAAAATAAACTTCTCAAATTTTCTATAATCATTTGAATAAAGTATTAATCACAAGTAGGACTTGGATGAATAATTTTGCCATAGAACCCTCTTGACTTCAGTATCTTTTTTCTGTTCCTTTAGCTGCTTTATAGGTGCATAGCAGCAACACAGTTCAGTCTTTGTACAACTTTCCTTTAGTGAGCTCTCTCTGAAGCCTTGTTATGGGCCAATAGTCGTACCTTTTTAAAAACTGGATTGCAGGTGATCTTGGGCCTTTCAGCTTTGCATTCTGCAATAGCAGCAAATGCATCTTGTAATTTGAGTTGTTAAGTGACATCAGGTGACTCAGTATTAGATATGCCATTACCTCATCATGCTAGGCTCTATACAACAGAAACAAAAGTAAGGAGTCATAGAATACATACAAAGTTCCATCTCTGTCACTCTTGTAAGGTATTTCAGAAATTTTCACTGTTTCCCTCACCCCTGTCTTCTTTTTTACTCTTAAAACATCTTATCCTCTCTTGGGTAAGGAACCAGCTAATAAATCAAATTTAATGTGTATTAAGAATTATACCAGTAGCTTGTGTGGGGAAAATTGAGGGAAAACCTTCATGAGTAAGTTTGTTAGCTCTGTTCTGGTTTCAGTAACTGATGTTTTCACCATGAGATAGTGAGCACGTCTTGAACTCTATTGTAGATTCTTAATTTCAAAAGTATGAAAAGAACTAATTCTTCATTTTGTTAATTTTAGGAATCTGCTTCCAAGATTGAAATTATAAAATTCATCCTCATTCTATTTAAGACTAGTGTTCTCATATAACTGAATTAACTTCTGTAGTTCTTTGTCTTTTATTAAACTACATTTCAATAGATAATATGAAATAGGTTATTATGTAATTTATTAAGTTTGATAATCTAGTAAAAGTGGAAATTCATATATTAGTCAGTTTGAGTGAGAGAAATAGTCACTAGGAGTGATAAGTAGTAAGACATTTATCATTTAACTGTATACATCTGTGGAGCAGATTAAAGTGTTATATCAACTTGTTTTTCTATACTAGATTCAGGATCTGAAGTCAGTATGGCTGACAGAGAAAGAGGAGCATTCTTTCTCCAGTCATCTAGAGGATGGCTAGGACAGATTAAATCACATGAAGCATGAGTTGGGATGTAGATAGCTCTCTTGCTACCTCAACACTTTATCATCAGTATACCTTGTGACTTAAGTCAAAGCTGGGATGGATACCTTGAGGCGATGCTACATAAGTGGGACACTTTGGCTCAGGACTCAGAGAAATGGAAGAAGAAAAGTTCCACAGTGGGAGGAAAAGTTCCACCTGTGACTGGTGCTCCATTTCAGCTGAGCCAGCCTACTAGAAACAACATGCCTAGGTTGCAATGGCCCCTGGTGTCTTGAACTGACCTCCCCAGTATAAAAGGTTATGGTACTTGGTTTCTGTGGTTAAAATGTCATCTAGAGTACCTCGTTTTGGCTTAGAGGAGTTGGAAATGAACAGAGAAGATTCTGGGAGTCTTAGTTTCAATGTAGATGAGCTAACACAGTGCACATAATATTGTAGATACCTAAAGCAGCAGCAACAAGAGAGAGGAGCAGCTCTCTTCCCTGGAACAAAGACTGAGGTAGCTTTATTTTTCTTTTCAGTGTTGTTTTCATCAGATTGTCATCACAGCTTCAGTGCCTGCAGCAGATAACATCTTAGGAAGTCTGGTCCAGGTCACCCTTCCTCCAGACACACTGGATACGATCTTAATTGCTAAGGATATTAAGAGCAGATAATAAGATAATGAGGGAAGCAACAGGCATACGATGTGGTAATTATCAGTCTGGGCCTGGCAGCTTTAAGAAAGCTATTGAGTAATAGGACTTGGAGGTTTACATGTTTTAATTCTTTATCCACGGTAAACTGATGAATCTATTTATTAAGATAACAAAGAGTTGATGTTCAAATTCAAACCCACTAGAGAAGACTGGAAGACTATTTAAGTCACCATTGTAGCTTGATTATGAATCAGAGTTGCATATAGATCAAAGTGCAATGATACATATAACACAGAGGCCGATAAACACAGAGATCCTGTGTGGAGGGGAAAAGAACTGTAAGCCCTGCAAACTGCCCACAGCTCTAAAAGCAGTTTGCTGAGAGACCTTTTTACAGTAGGCCACTTTGGAGCCATGATAATTAACTAAACAAAGAATTCAGATTTCCTTAGGAGGTTGTAATACTTGACATTCTGTATCATGATACTGTTGAATCAATGCCTTCACAACACCATGTAAGCACTCAGTATATGATTTATATCTTGTATATAAAACCTTAACTTTAGTATTTCAAATGGTCGGAAATCAGCAGAGAATCGCTCATAAGTAATAAACAGTCTTGAGCCTTAATTGTGAATATATAGAATCATAATGAATTCTATAAATACATAGCTATGTCCACACAAAATTACTGTTTAAAAAGAAAACCCACAATTATTTTCTTAAAGTGACAATATAATTTCATAATCTAAAATTTTGTACGTTTATGCATAATGTCACCAATAAACCAAAGTACTGGTGCAGCTACTTATTCACAGTGGATCAGAGTCTAGTAACCAGTAGCTCTCCCTTGTTAGGACTCAAGGTTTTCTCAAGTCTTAGAAAGATGTTTATTTGTTTCTAGCTTATAGCTCATGAATCTTTTCTCCTTCAATAAACTGGTTTGGGATGTGGGTCAATTTCCATTTTACCAGGTTAAGTTTCTCTGAAAATTACCTAACATGATCTGGCAAAATGTAATATAAATAGTAAAATACTATGTTAAAAAAACCAATTAATTTCCAGTTTGTTCCAGGGGTTGATAGTGCTTCAAGATCTACTGACGTAGACACTCCTGTCCAATTATTTAAATAACATGTATCCTATTTTTGTGATATGCTTTCTCTTTGTGCCATAGGCCTTTGTTTCCTAATGTTGACTGAAGTCACACTAATGTGATTTTTATTAGAGTTGGACAGTCTAAAAAACACAAGCAGCATGATAATCTTCTTGTCTGTCCTGTTTCAGTGTCTCATGTTAGCTCACTTTTCAGTTTTAAGTCCTTTGTCTTTTACTCTGAGAAGCTCCGTATGGAGGGGACAGCACGGCTCACATTGTGACGCGCTGGCCAAAGTGTGACTTGTGGAACCCAAATGAAGGTGGAAGGCAAGGCTGACTCCACATGGACGCAGCACCCCTCCCAAAGAAATAGTTTGAAAATCCAAGTATTTCGATGTGTGGGTTTTTTTTTTGGTGCATATACAGTTTTTCTACTTTAAGATTTTTTTAAAAAAACTGTTTATTTAGTTTTCTATTTTCTCATCTGTCAGACTTCTGACAGATCTACTTGTATGTGACTGGGACCATTGTGGTTTTTTTTTTTTTATATTTTAACATTGTTGTCCAGATAATCTCAAACCTTAAATTACTCCAATATACATCTTTTCATGCTCTGGAGGGATGAAGATTGCTAGAAAAGGTATTTTATATGTATGCATACTTTTGCAAATGTCCTGTCTGGCCCTACCTGGGTTCGTGTAACCACAGGTAAAGTGGATATCGCTGCCAAAATCACTGTGTTTGCAAAGTATGTGCGCACTGCCTACAGGCTTTCCTTTCTCCCTGCACTCTGCAGACTCTAACCTTTGCCTCTTAATTCCAGTTCTGTCTCCCCCATAGTTACTTCAGGCATCTCTGCTCACTCTTACCCAGTGTCGAAGTAATCTTCAGGAGTCACCATGTTCAAATGGAGTGTGTGATATTTTGAATACCCCGGCTTTTTATACTTTCCCTGTAGAAGCCCCAGAAAGATGGTATTTTCCAGTTCCATCCTTTGGAGTGAATCCCAATTGCCCAACAATTCTCCTTGGCCAGTCTAATTAACTTTCTTTCCAGAGTGCAGAAACTGTAAGCACTGCTACCTTTGTCAAATTCATTTGAGCCTTTTTTTTCTTGTAATCAATGACTTAATTACTAGGAATGAAAAATACTTTATTTTTTAAATTTTTGTATGAAAAGCTAGTTATTGGAGAAAAATTTAATTACTAGAGAAAAAGTTATAACTGTGTATTCCCCATTGGCATTATTTCTGACCTGTTCTCTTTCTTTTTATGGATCCTATAAGAAAACAATTCTCTAGCATGTGTAAAGGTACCCTTCTCTTTTCTCTGTCATCATTCCAACCTTCCCATTAGCCTAAGATCATACAGGGTGGGTGTCTTTCCTATTGCTTGTGTCAAACACATCTTTCATTTTGCCCTATTTCTGTGTTTATCTTGGTTGTATCTATTGTGTACCCTCTTTTAAGATGGATTGCTTTTGCTTGTATTGTGTTTTCATTTGCTATGGCATTTGTTTGTAGCAATAGTAATTGTGCTTTTATTCTATGATAATTCAGCTTCGTAACTTCTTCAACCTCTTCATCCCTATCAGCACAATCACTCTACAATTCCTGTTGTGTCACTAATCAGCTTACAGTCCTTTACTGGCTTTCTGATGCTCTTTGGCTTCCAAACTCCTTCTTTGGCATGACTCACAAGGCTTTTGATGTGGAGCCTGCTATCTGGTTTAGCTTCCTTTCTGAACACATGAAAACTAGAATTCTGAACTCTAGCCGGAAAAAATCCACTCTCACCAGTGGATTTACTTCTCTTGTTCTTGCTCTCACATCCCAAATCTTTTTTCCCTCCAGGAAAATATAGCTCTCTTCATTAACTCTTCCATTGTCAGAGCTTAACTTATATATGACTGCTCGTTGGAAGTCTTACTGTCTTTTCTCTTGTTCATTTGTGCCCCAACTCTACATATTTTTCAGCTCATAGGATGCCATTTCTCTCTCTTATTTACTTCTGTTTAGTAGTGTGCATGTCTACTACATACTAATCATAGGCAGGCAGGTATCTCAATATCTCGAAGGTTCTTCAGTCAAATGTGATAAATCAATCAGTTGATTATGCAGTGAGTCTGTGCAGAGTAAATTGCTAAATGAGACTGTAATATTCTCAGATAATTCTGTAGATCAGTGCTTCTCAACCTATGGGTAGAAAAAACTGTAATTTTCATGAATCCCTTTTTTTGCCTGTCTTTATTTTTGCTCCTCAGGTAGCCTAATTTTCTCCAAATATTACTTCATCTAATGTCTGTTAACAAGTGTTTGATATAATCTTGGCTTTTGGAAAAGAAGCTTATTTGTGGCTTTTGGAAAAGAAACTTATTTGTGGCTTTTGTATTATTGTTTCTTTTCTCCTTACTACATTATGATTCATAACAGCAAAATTGCAGTTATGATGTAGTAACAAAAATGATTTTATGGTTGGGAAGCACCATAACCTGAGGTACTGGGTTAAAGGATTGCAACATTAGGAAGGCTTAGAACCACTGCTATAGATAGTTTTAGTTATAAATGAAGGCCTTTCTTTCCTTTCTTTCTTTCTCTTTCTTTCTTTCTTTCTTTCTTTCTTTCTTTCTTTCTTTCTTTCTTTCTTTCTTTCTTTTTTTTTTTTTTTGTGTGTGGATGTTTTGAGTCACTGTCTTGATATATAACCCCATATAACCTCAATGACACTACTTCTGCCCGGCCCTCCTGAAATTAGCAGGAAGTAGCAGGGGTGTTTCCTTTAAACTAGGCAGTTAAGCAAGACATTTTATGAAATAGTAGTATCCTGGAAGATTTCCTTATCTATTTGTTTATACTTTCCCTTTTATGCTGGCTCTTTACAGTAGACTCTGTGTCATCATGGTGCTTTTTGCTGGTTTATTTTCCTCAAGAAGTAACCACATCCAAATTTCCTTTCTTAACTATCTCCAACTATCAAGGTCTACTTCTGACCTACTTCTATTTAGCTTATTGCTGAGATTGCTTGGCTGATATTACACAGTTCGATAACAATTTAATGCATTATAGATCAGGTAGAACAATAGTACATCAACAAAGTTTCTTCTTTGCCTCTGTCCCGAAGGCGGTGTGAGCTGTAGTGTCATGAATGATGAATGCATCCAGTAGAAGATGAATGACAGATATTTCTGGTTCAGAAATTTTAGGAAAAAAAAATCTTTAGATAGCTTCACAGAAGGATTACCCATCAGTGTAACTCTTTCATTAGAAGATTCAGTGGAAAGGATAAAAGTAGAAAAATAATAGTTTTAATCAATCTCTTTCTTTTCCAGTCTTATTTTCATGCCTCAAGCAGCCTAATTTTTTTTTCAAATTTTATTTTCATCTGATGGCAGTTAACAAGAATTCTTAAGTAAGCTTGGCTTTTTGGTAAGGATTTACTATTTATAGCTTTTGTATTATCCTTTCCTCTCTCCTTACATATGTAGTATATGTGTTGAATATGTTTCATGGATATAAAATTATTGTAAAAAATGTAAGCAACCAAGAAATAATTTGTAGGAAAACAAAATCGGCATCAACTCTTGACCCATTTTCAGTGTAGTCACTCTAAAGCATTTGGTGACAAAACTGTGGACTCAGATATTGCCATCCAGTGGGATTTAATTGTAGGGTGTGTTTTCTCTAGGCCAGGTCCTTCTCTCCGTATGCTTATTACAGTGTACCTATGAAATCTATGAGACAGATACGATTTTATTTTCTATGTTGGAAACTGAGGCGATTAACAATAGCTACTTCAATTCTAATAACAGGGTGTATACTCCTTCAGGTTAAAGGTGGTTACTTAGTATCATCTTCTTCCCTGCGTAGATGCATTTATGTATGGTCATTTTCAGGAAAAGCATGTGAACTTGAACTACCTGGGAAGTGCTGCAGAGTTCCTGGCCTCTTGTGTAACCTTCTTTTCATGGTACTCTTTTGTTTTATAAACAGAGCATTACCAATTGGAAGTGGGCTCTGTATTAAATCTGACTTACTACCTATAGCCTTGGGCAGCATATGATTAAACAATAGTCTTTCTAAATAGGCATGGGGTTAGAGTGGGATGGGAACTTTGCATTAATCACATTTCAAACTTTTGTTTATAGCCACTCTAGTTGATTTTTGGCTCTTCTCATTCTTAACAAAATCCAGGTCATTACCAAGAGGTGGATTGTAACCAGCACTGTTGATCTCAGGCCAAAACTTGGACTAGCTAATGACTTTTTGCTGCCACCATGTATTAGTTTCAGCAACTAATCATGGCCAAGATTCATACTGCCCTCAGGGAAATATGTGAGGTGTTGAAATGGAAAGAGGCAAAGGGGGATATGAAGTATAAGGGGAAACTTTCCATTGATCAAGGAGAATGCATATGTATGTATATGTGTGTGTGTGTGTGTGTGTGAGTGTGAGTGTAAGATACATACAATATAGATATGTGGATATATCTATGTTGTAAATAATCACTATGTTACAAAGCAGAGTAAGTCATGAGGAACCTGTAAGCAGCACGGTTAAAGATGCTGAGCATCTGAACACAAGAGTCCAGGTGGTAATGGGTGTCAGACCAAACATCCAAGAGCAGGTGTTTATTATATTTCATTCACATGAATATAAGGTGGTTTCTTAATTTATAACTACTCTTGTGCAGACAATATACGTATTGATTTAATCTAATTTTCTGAATTGATGATTGAACATTTGTATAACTGATATGGCAAGTTTTTTCTCTACTACATGTTAAATCAACCCCATATGTTGTTCTTAATATCTTAGTACCTATACATTTATCTTTAGATTATAGTATAGAATATGTACATTTTAATATTTCAATTTTCTGAAACAAAAATTTGGAATCAAAACTTTAGTCTACTTTCTAGAGTTCAAATTGAATATAATTTTGCAAATAGTTTTCTAAATACTAAAGATTTTAAGAAGTTATAGAAATATTTGGTATAATCACAATTTTAGTGTGTGTACTAGAAGATGCAGTATATGTAAGGTAGTTTATGAACTGGGGTCATAATTTTTTTCCAAACTTAATATATCATATTATGCATGGAAGAACACTTTGACTCAGTTTTCCAACTAGTGTCTTTACTTTGTTATATAACTGTTGAAATTTAAGGTATTTAAGATTTTTTTTTATAGTTTAGGTTTTTCCCCCTTTTATTGAAAATAGATTATTTGTTCACACAATATATCTCAGTTACAGTTTTCCCTCTTTCTACTCCCTGTTCCTCCCCATATCCCCTCCCATCTGGATCTACTCCCTTTCTGTCTCATTAGAAAAGAAAAGGCTTTTAAGAGATAACAACTAAATATAACAAAATAAAATATAAAATAAGCCAATAACCACCACACTGAACTTTCACAATGCAACCCAACAGAAGGGCAAGAATCCCAAGGTACAATAGGTACAAGAATCAGAGACCCATTCCTTTGTATTCTCAGGAATCCCATAAAAACACTAAGCTGAAAGTTATAATACATACACAGAGAACCTGGTGCAGACCCATGTAAGTCCTGTGCTTTGGGGTTTAGTCTCTGAGTTTATGTGAGCTTTGCTTAGTTCATTTAGAGGACCTCTTCTGGTGTCCTTCATCTCTGGTTGTTACACATTTTCTGCCTCCTTTTCTGCCTCCTCTTTTGAGGGTATTCCCTGAGATCTGAGATATGGGGTTTGATGGAGATAAGACATACCATTTAGAGCTTTGTGTTCCAGTCTCTCTCTTTTTCTCTGCATAATGTCTGGTTTTGGGTCTCTGTATTTTTTTCTATCTGCTGCAGGAGGAAGCATCTTTCAGTACAGCAGAATATTAGGAGTCTTTTTAATCACTACCTTTTTTTTTTTTTGACCAATAGTGTTTGGTTTTACCCTAGGTCTCTGGCCTACCTAGTCCCTGGTTCTTGGTCACCCAAGAAATACTGGGTATGGTTCCTTCTCATGAAGTAGGCCTTAAGTCAAATGACACATTTGTTGGTCACTCCCACAAGCTGTGTGTCACCATTGCCCTGGAGTATTTTGCAGGCAGGACAGCAATTTAGATCACCTGACAGCAAGGTCTTATTGCTGAAGAGAATACCTAATGAACTCATTGAACATGGAGAGGTTGAACTGGTGCCTACATAGCCTTTACTCCTACAATCTAGTGTCTTTGATAAAGGAAGATATTCTACAGGCTACCAAAAGAGAAATATAACACCAACCCAGGCACAAAACCTTTAAGTGGTTTAGAATTCTGATTTCTGTTCATTCTGTGTCACTACCTCTCTTTCCACAGTTTTTATCAGCAGACATTCTGTTGTTCTTAAAGTAGTGGTTCTCAGACTGTGTGTTATGACCTCCACTGGGGTTATATTGGATATTCTGCATATCAGATATTTATGCTTCTTAAAAGTAGCAAAATTATAGTTATAAAGTAGCAATGAAATAATTTTGTGGTTGGGATCACCATACCATGAGGAGCTGTATTAAAGAATCACAGCATTAGGGAAGGTCGAGAACCACCATTTTAAAAGGAGCTGAACATCAGAATGTGAGAATACATAAGAAGTATTGCATTGACAAGAAATCACTCTATTTCAAGAAATCATAGTGCCACTCTACTGTAAGAAATTATAGTGCCAGCCCATTAGAATTAGAAGGTACTCTACATACTCCCAAACACCAACCCAGCTACAAACCCTCCCATCTACAAGAGTGAGCGTCCTGTAAGATAAGCTGGTGGAATCGTGGCACAAAGCTTTGGAAGTAACCAACAGTATCTGATTTAAATTAAGGCTGACTCCCATGAGATGAAACCCAGACCCAGAGCTGCTCTGGTGGCCAAGAACCTTAGACTAGATAGGCCAGATTTTTTCCTAGGGGAAAACCCAGAAACTACTGTTCCACCAAAAGGAAGTAGTGAAAAAAGTGACTCGTAATGATACTGTAGATCTGTGCCCTGCTCAGCCATTTTAGCCATAGAAAAGCTAAAGCATCCTAAAGCAGATGGGAACAAATGGAGAGTAAGAAACTCTCCTTAGAGCTCAGGGAAGTCTATGGAAGAGGAAGTGAATCCATTGTAAGAGCCAGTAGTGATGGAAGACACCAAGGAGTCAAGGCCTCCTAGAGACAGCAGGGCTGGCACTCATGATCTCAGACTGTAGCAGGAAGCACAGGGTCTGCATTAGTCTGCACCAAATAGGTTTCTAGGGCTGAAAGGACATGTGGACAACCTATCCCCCCCATCCGTATACCAAAAGCTACATCCAGTTGATAAGCACTCACAAATGAAGGTTTTATTTTCTCTAAGGGAGTGACACTGGAGAAACAAGCTACTTAATGTAGTCCCCATCTTCAGCAATAGATGGCCAAAACAAAGCAAACTCAGTAGCATCTTTGGATGATGATGATGATGATGATGATGATGATGATAATTCTCCTTCTCCTCCTCTTCCTCCCCCTCTTCCTCCTCCTCCTCTTCCTCCTCCTCCTCTTCCTTCTCCTCCTCCTCCTCCTCCTCCTCCTCTTCCTCCTCCTCTCCTTCTTCTTCCTCCTCTTCCTCCTCCTCTTCCTCCTCTTCTATTATTATTATTATTATTGTTATTATTGTGTAGTCATAGCATTTTCTTTCTCTCTATCTTACATTATCTCTTACATATACACCATTACTACTAGTTTTGGAGTTTCATGGGATTCCTGTGTGTGTGTGTTGTGTGTGTGTTTCTGCATCTGTATGTCATTCTTGTGCTTTTCCTTTTATCTTTTTCTTGTTTGGCTGTTTTCCCATATTCTAATTTGTTTGTTTTTGATTTATCTTCTTATTTCTTAGATGCCTGTTTGTTTTTTAAGGGGTGATAGGAAGGGTGTGGATCACATGCCAAGGGATAGTAGGGAGATACTGGGAGGAGCAGAGGGAGGGAAAAACTGTAACTAGGATGTATTGTATGAAAAAAAAATCTATCTTCAATAAAAGAAAACACGAACAAAATGCCAACCCATTCTAAGAAAGCACAATGCCAGTCTTGCAAGAAATCACAGTGGCACAGGATTGCAGGAAAAACCTTGGTGCTAGTGCATTTTAAGTTTCACAGTTTGGAAACGATACAGAAAAATGGAAAGAAAATAAGGAATTGATGGAAATAGAAATTCCATCAATTTGTAGTTTACCCTTCTTAGGGAAAAAAGTAGCATCAGCTATCTAACCGTTGATATCTGTAGGTCACATGTGGTTGTGAAAGTCACTACATTGGATCAAACAAATCTGTATACTTATACAAAAAGAGGTTTTGTAATACAAAGCCAATTTTCTCTCCTAAGAAATATATTTAAGATTACTAGTTTCATTTTAATGGTTTATCATTAACTTATCTATAACTTCGTGGTTCATTTCTCAATTACAATGTTGATACACATATTTATCATCTGTACCTTTCCATATCTTCTTGTTCTCTTGTGTTTTTACTGTAGAACAAAATAAAGATTTCAGTTTTTCTCTACATCTTTTTGGTTTCACTGCTGCTCATTGGAAATGTGCTGGTAGCTCAATTAAACAAGATGTACAACAGGTCAGAGTAAGAGATGAGTGTAGGACAGCTGTAGACAACACGGCCAGGAACAGAGCCACACGTATTACAGGTAAAGCATTGCCTAGGACTCTTCCTCTCAGGGATTTGTTGACTAGGAGATCTTACTTGGAGCTCAGATGGCAACACTTGCAGGTTTTTAGTGAGGGTGAGAAATGGGTTGAGTCAATACTGGCGATGTTTTAAAAAGCAGTCTTTGTAAGGCTTTGACTTCAGCTGGAGCCAACAGGAATTCATTTTACTTTCACACTGTAGACCTTAACTCAGAGAAGGATGAAAAAGGCAAAGAGCTGTTCACTGAGACCACCTGATTTCTCCATCTGTGCTTTGAAGCTCTAGCTGTAAATTTATCCATAGCTTCTGTTTTTTTTCTCTGTCTCGTGTTGTGCTTTGCTTTTATGGGATGAGCAATCGATAACATTCTCTGATGAGATTTGCACTTTAATAATCTATAAACAGCAGAGAACTCCTGTCCTTGGTCCTTGGACTCTAGGGTTATTATTCAATGTGAGTCCTTATAACAGTGCCTGCACGTCTGTTCTATCATACTCATACATAATTTACATTTGAATAGGCTACATGACCACCCAGAGATTCCTGGCTCATGCACAGTACCACCTGCATGAAAGAAAATAGGTTTTATGAGACATCAGAAAACATACCAGTTATATAAAAAAATGTATAACTCTAAGTAAAGAGTGTGATTTAAAAGATTAGGGAAAACTAGAGGACCATAGATGTATGTAGTAAAGAAAGTTTTCTAGAAGCTATATTTAAATGTACAGGTTTTATATAAGTGATAGAAATATTTTCCCAAGCTTTCAGAATGCTTCCCCCTGAAGCTATATTTTAGAAAGAAGGAATGACTCAGAAAAAATATTTTTTTCATTGATTTCCTTCACAAAACCATTAGGTTGTCTCAGTATTGTAGATCTTTAGCTAGAATGGTTGTTTGGAATAATACTGTTGTAGCTGAATCCTTTTGCTGTGATTAAACGTTCCAAAAGGAGTGATCAGCCACAAGTGAGATATCTCTATTTAACACCCTCCCCGAGGCTCAGGTACCATCCCAAAAGGGTGGTGAAAAGAATGCAAGAACCAGAGGTCAGGGAGGACCAGAAGAAAACTACCTTCTGGGCATGAAAGTAGCTCTGTACATGTGAACTCTTAGCAGCTGCAGGTACCCACACAAGACCTATGTAAGATGAAGTCAGATGAAGTCAGGCAATATTTTAGTGAGGTTGGGGAAGGGCTTCATGCCCCTCCTCAAAAACAAACAAAGAAACATACAAACAAACAACAAAAAAACCAAACCAGAAGAACTATGGATAGTTAGTGGCTTCTCAAGGAGGGAAAGTCAGTTTCCTTCAAGATGGTGGCTCCTGGTAGACCAACCATACTCTGTTGGATGGCTTCATACGGTGGACTATGTGAATAGTCCAAACTGGATTTGGTGGGTTGTTATAAAAAGAAGTCACTGAGGTATGTAATTCCCAAAGAATTTATAATAAAAATACTCTGAGAAAGGGAAAGAAAGTTCATCTTAACTCATTACAGGTTAAGAGCCAATTATCATGGGGCAAGTCAGAGCAGTGGGAGTTAGAGGCAGCTGGTTAATCTTGCAAACTGAGTCTGTTTGAGTATGCAGAGTATATGTATATGCAGAGGATCAAACTCCTAAACACACTGGCATAAAATTGATACTACCTATTGCATACCATATATCATCTTACCAGAGTCCACCTTAAAGGTATATCTAAACTGAGAACACGTCTGTTAACTTTGAGTTAGTTCTTGGTAGGTGAGTTGTAGAGAAATAATTTATGTATCAGGATTTACATAATGTATCCTGATTTTTTGGAGAAATGCGGGCTATATCAGTGGTCTTAGAAAATTGTTTAGCAAACTTAGAAGGCTATGCCACACGGTGTTTAAGTGTCTCCTAAAGGATATATTGAGTCTCAGCTTTACTCCCCTTTTTCTTTTTAAAGCAATACCAAAGTTAGAAATTCTAAAATGGCATACCTATAAATGTCTGTGTTGGACTTATGCTCAGAAATCTATAGCTTTGAAGATTTATTCACTACATGTATTTCATTGAATATAAGTAACTTTTATTCCTTCATCTGCAATGTAAGTTTTTAAAGGTCTATTTCAGAAGAGTGCTTAGGAGATTTGAGGATTTTTTCCTGTTGGGTTTTTGAAAAATCGAGTACATTTCCATAAATAGTTCCATCAGGATTGCTGTGGCTCTGGTATCTTCCTGGTTCTGAGCATCAGCCAGACACTATGATTTGGATAAAGACTTATCTCTAAATAATCACCTGGTTACATAAAAATGTTATCCTTTTCCAATGTGACAGGTTATTCATTGGCTAATCCTTAGGGCTTTTCTAGTTTGTTCCTCAGAAGTGAACACATAGAAGACCATTCTAGGTGCTATTGAGACCTTGGTAAAATTGTCATGGACTACCTCTAAGTTGACAATTTTTTTAAATTTTGACATATACTCAGCAGTAAATATACAAATTCTATGGTTTTGATATACTACCTCATTTAATCCTTGCAACAGTCTGATGAAATATCATTCTTTTAAAATGAAGATAAGAAACTCAAAAAACAGAGTGATGACTTCCAGTTTACATGATGAGTGAATGGTAGAGGTAAAGATTCAAACCCAGACCTAAGACTGGCTCATTCCCAAGACTTTGCTCTTAATAACTATGCTGAGAGACCAGCCTTAGGCTTAACATGTTTAATTACGCATATATCTTAATTATAGAAAGATTAGAGTCTCCTTCCTTGATTTCAAAATAAAATGTAATAATTATAGCTAATGTGTATTAAGCCCTTACTAAGAGCCAGATAATGTTTATAGTTATTTACAGGCATCGTCTAATTCCAATCACACAGCTTTTAAGGTCCATAGTTTCACATTTTATAGAAGTTGACAATTGAAAGTGAGTCTTAAAAGTGTTAAATCATTTGCAAATCCAGTAAATCTGTAATTCAAACACAGTCCCTCCTCCACCTCTCTGCCTGAAAATTGTGTGACTATATTCATGGTTTTGGTCATCAAGGGGACACTCCTAAGGGGAGCAGGATACAGTCTAGGTTAGAGAGCAAGCCTGAGTAAAGGAAGTATGGAGGAGTAGATTATCATAAAACTGGAGAGAATTGAACACTGAGTTCTGAATTTATTTACTTCATAAAACAGTCCCAGATCATGGAGCAGGTCTTAAAATAAAATTTGTTTTGTGGGGCTAGAGAGATGGTTCAGTGGATAAGAGCACTGGCTGCTTTTCTAGCGGGTCCGGGTTCAATTTCTAATACTCAGATAATGCCTCACAACCATGTGTAACTATTTTCAGTGATTCCAGTGCCCTGTTCTGAATGTTAAGTGTACTGCATGGTTCTGTACACAGACATCCAGGCAAAACACCCGTAAACATAAAAAATCCTAAAAAACTTGGTTAGTTATTTCAATGACATTCATGTCACACAAATAGACATATCTTGTCAGGTAGATTATTATTGTAACTCCATATGGTTCACAACTAGGTATCATTGATGTCTATCTTTTCTGTCAGTATGTGCATAGCATCTTCAGCACTAGGTATCATTGATGTCTATCTTTTCTGTCAGTATGTGCATAGCATCTTCAGCACTAGGTATCATTGATGTCTATCTTTTCTCTCAATATGTGGGTAACATCTTTCAGCACTTTGAAAGCTATCCAGTAGAGATGAAACTTTTAGTTGAGTACCAGTGAATTTTCTCCATGTTTGATGATTCAAGAATATGGTGTCTTCAGCAAGTCATTTTTTAGAGGGTTACCTATACCAGAGGCAATAGCCTGTAATATATGGAGGGGTGTACGGGAACCCATTGGTTAGCGTCTTCAAAAGTGGTAACTCGTTCCTGGTGTACTAGGTTATTTGTTTGTCTTTTTTCATAGTGCATGATGTCGACTTGGGGTATTTCTCCCCATTACAGGCCAACTCCATTTTAATGTTTTATATATACAAATATATATCATGTATGTAATATCATGTATGTATGTATGTATGTATGTATAATTTTACCATGCTTCTATAGTAGTTTGTTTTCATGTGACATTTTTGAAAGGTTATTATCTTTTTGAAGCAATAAAAGAAAACTGTCATATTAAAGAAAGTGATAGTACTTCACACCTTTATTTTATAAAAATACCAAGTTGGATTTACTACTTTCTACATTCAAGGTGTAAAGAAATCTACCAGAAATGGATTATATAGTGTACTAGGTATTCAGGGTAGTAGGAATAGCTCTCAGATATCCAGAACGTCATACTTATAAAAACATGCAGGCATCCCTAGGGGTTTGTGTGTGTGTGTGTGTTTATATTCATCAGCCAAAATATTGACTATTAGAGAAACTAAATCAAACTTTTCAAGCATTGAATATAGAAGCTAATTACAAGAGGTATAAAAAGTTGGAAAACAGAGAACATATTAGAAAGCAAAGAACAAAGTTTTTTCATTATTTCTCATTAACTTAAAACAAAATACTATAATTCGTCATGCTATCAATTCTTTATATAGTTTTAGGATAATGGCGCCAAATAATTGTAAAAATCCAGTAATGCTTCCTTTTAGCTATCCTATACATCACTGCTGACAAACCCTTAGGTTCTGTAGTATGTTTTCCAGACTGCTTCATGGGCCTTACATGTCACACTTTCAGCACAGTGCACTGATAGTGTAATACAGGTTTGACTGAGTTAGTAGTTTAGAAGCTAATGGCTCCATTGCAAAGTTCTTGACATTTCAATTCCAGGCAAAGTAGGCTGGAGACTAGTTACCATGAACTTTCTAAGCAGAGAGGGCTATCAAGTTCATTTACATGCTTACCAAGGCTGCCAGCCATCCTGATTTGTTTGAGGTAACTGTTTTTATGAGAACTAAACTCTGTCTGATGGTCTGTTTTCAGTAAAACAGCAAGTGTTCTCAGTCACTATTATTACTTCCTTAGTGGACCTGTTTACCATTGAGTTTGGCATTTAATTAGTGTTTGGTGTGCATCTCTTCTAAATGTGAATGTGATACTAGAATGAACAACAGTCATTCAGATCTGGCTTGTGTATGATGATGAAGTGCCTGAACCAGGATTAAGTTGTAATATACGATGAAACTGTTACATTTGATGTTTGAGAGGAAGAAATTATTTGTAAAAATCCAGAAACTTATGCGGTGAAACTATCTGTTACATACTAAATGGAACAAATGAGTTGTTCTAAAACAACTTAAGTTATTAAGATATATATATATATATATATATATATATATATATATATATAATCTCTTGCTATGTTAATGAACATTACAAAGAGTAATTGCATATTTTCTTTACATTTATACTTTATTGAAGGAAAGTCATAATAACTTTAGCCTGACTAAATTAAGGCTTAGCCTAAATTTTCTTTTTTTAAAATTTTTAATTGGTTATTTTATTTATTTACATTTCAGTCCCACTTGCTAGTTTCCCCTCCACAAGTCCCCTATCCCCTCTGCCCTTCCCCCTGCCTCTATGAGGGTGCTTCTCCACCTGCTCACCTACTCCTGTCTCAGTGCCCTATCATTCCCTTACCTTGTGTCATCAAGCCTCCACAGGACCAAGGGGCTCCCCTCTCAATGATGACTGGTAAGGCCATACTCCGCTACATATCCAGCTGGAGCCTTGGGTCCCTCCGCCCTACCCTCCCATGTATACTCTATGGTTGGTGGTTTAGTCCCTGAGAGCTTTGGGGGGTCTGATTGGTTGATATTATTGTTCTTCCTATGAGGTTTCAAACCCCTTCAGCTCCTACAATTCTTGCCCTAACTTCTCCATTGGGGTCCCTGTGCTCAGTCCAATGTTTGGCGGGGTATATCCACATCTGTATTGGTCAGGCTCTGGCAGAGCCTCTCAGGGGACAGCTATATCAGGCTCCTGTCAGTAAGCACTTCTTGGCATCAGCAATATTGTCTGGGTTAGGTATCTGTAGATTGAATGGATCCCTAGGTGGGGCAGTCTCTGGATGGCCTTTCCTCCAGTCTTTGCTCTACTCTTTGTTCTTGCATTTCCTTTGACAGGAGCAATTCTGAATTAATATTTTTGAGGTGGGTGGGTGGCCCCATCCCTCAACTGGGAGGTGTGCCTATCCACTGGATATGGTCTCTACAGGTTCTCTCTCCCCTTTGTTGGATATTTCAGCTAATGTCCTCCTTGTTGGGTCCTGGGGTCCTCTTGTGTCCCTGGCATCTGAGACTTTCTAGTGGCTACCCCCAGTTTCCCCTCCCCCACTGCTATACACCTACTTTCAAATTCCTGACCCTCTGTACTTCTCCCCATCTCCTTCCATATCTGAACTGCCCCCCCCCCCCCGCTTTCCCTCCCCTTCATCTCTCCCTCCAAGGTCCCTCTTTCCCTCTACTTCCTGGAGATTATTTTCTTCCCCCTTCTGAGTAGGACTGTAGCATCCACACTTTAGTGTGATCTTCTTTCTTCTTGAGTTTCATGTGGTCTGTGAGTTGTATTGTGGCTATTCTGAGCTTCTTTTTGGCTAATATCCACTTATCAGTGAGTACATACCATGTGTGTTCTTTTGTGATTGGGTTACCTTACTCAGGATGATATTTTCTAGTTCCATCCATTTGTCTGTGAATTTCATGAAGTCATTGTTTTTTAATAGCTGAGTAGTATTCCATTGTGTATATGTACCACATTTTCTGCATTCATTCCTCTTGTTAGGGACATCTGGGTTGTTTCCAGCTTCTGGCTATTATAAATAAGGCTGCTATGAACATAGTGGGTCATGTGTCCTTGTTGTGTCTTGTAGCATCTTTGGGTATATGCCCAGGAGTGGTATAGCTGGGTCCTCAGGTAATGCTATGTTCAATTTTCTGAGGAATCACCAGACTGATTTCCAGAGTCGTTGTACCAGCTTGCAATCCCACCAACAATGGAGGAGTGTTCCTCTTTCTCCACACCCTCACCAGCATCTGCTATCACCTGAGTTTTTGATCTTAGCTATTCTGACTGGCGTAAGGTGGAATCTCAGGGTTGTTTTGATTTGCATTTCTCTGATGAGTAAGGATGTTGAACATTTCTTTAGGTGCTTCTCAGTCATTCGAGTTTCCTCAGTTGAGAATTCTTTGTTTAGCTCCGTGCCCCATTTTTAATAGGGTTATTTGATTGTCTGGAGTCTAATTTCTTGAGTTCTTTGTATATATTGGATATTAGCCCTCTATCAGATGTAGGATTGGTAAAGATCTTTTCCCAATCTGTTGGTTGCCGTTTTGTCCTATTGACAGTGTCCTTTGCTTTACAGAAGCTTTTCAGTTTTATGAAGTACCATTTGTCAATTCTTGATCTTAGAGCATACACCATTGGTGTCCTGTTCAGGAAATTTTGACCTGTGCCCATGTGTGTTTGAGGCTTTTTCCCACTTTCTCTTCTATTAGATTCATTGTATCTGGTTTTATATGGAAGTCCTTGATCCACTTAGAGTTGAACTTTTTACAAGGAGATAAGAATAGATCAATTTGCATTCTTCTACATGCTCAGTGCCAGTTGAACCAGCACCATTTGTTGAAAATTCTGTCTTTTTTTTTCCTCTCCCACTGGATGGTTTTGGCTCCTTTGTCAAAGATCAAGTGACCATAGGTATATGGGTTCATTTCTGGATCTTCAGTTCTGTTCCATTGATCTACTTTTCTGTTGTTAATGAAAGTTCACAGGAAATTCTGTACTGATATTTTTCTAAACTATTACCTTATTTTTATATAAGTATAATGAACTGTAAATATGGATTCTCAGGAGTAATGCTATTGAAAGTTAATAACTTTTAAGTAGAAATATTAGAGTAGAGTAGCAATTATTAATAAAGCACATCAGGAAATGATATGATAGTTTAGGCAAATTGATAAAAGAAGCAATCTGCATCTGTGTCTATTTCTGCACCCATTGTTCCACATTTATTTCACTCTTCGTATATATACACCTGAGGAGAAAAGCAATAAAAATCAGTTTCTAATCAATGATCAATACTATATAACTTGTTTCTATAATATGACATAACCATTAGGTAAAATGCAACAGCATCCTTTACTTCAGATCTACCTTTTCAATTTCAGTTCCTCCCTGTAATATACTGCTTTGGAAATGATTTCCCCAAGACTGATAATATGGCAGGCTTAGCAATAGTTTCCTGATATGAGGGACTCTGTAGGGACTTGACTCCGATCCTTTTCACTGGTTTCTCAGGGTAGTTACTCTAACCATCCAGGAAATCAGCACCAGTGCCACTGTAACCACACAGATATTCCTGCTTCTGCCAAGTGGGTAAGAATAGGTCAAACTGTGTTCCACTCGACTACCAGCCAATTGATTCCATCTTTCCAAGTTGGAAGGCTGAGTCAACCCATCCATCTTTACAGGCAGAGTCTGAGCAGGAACGAAAACATGGAGCAACTTGTTAATACAGTCAAAGTTTAGAAAACATGTTAAATTTTAATTTAATTTGCTTTTATATTTCTATTGATATCTGAGATTATGACAGACAAGAAGAACTTTGTTGTCACTAGTTTGGCTTTTAGTAAACTCTGAAATGAAACAACCACCCACCACTTTGCATGTAGCATTTCTGAATTATTAATGAAAGACAACTAAAAATTTATGAGTTCATTTGAAAGTCCTCCAGAATAGCCTTATATTTTGGCATTTATTTTTATCCTTGAGATAATTAAGTCATATGATAGTAGTAAAATTCATATTCCAGACTTCAGGCTTGAAATTTTCATCTATCTGATGCCAACATATTGTGTAGTATACGCCTCAAAATCAGACTGCTAGATTTTGGTTATATCCCAATACATAAGGTGTGTGTGTGTGTATATGTGTGTGTATGCTTTTTTTTTTCCTGTGAGTTTGCAGATACAATTTGGATAAATGAACAAAGTATAAAATAGTGTTACTTTTATGATGATATGAAAGTCCCAAGTTTGAGATACAGGTAATACTTATGGCAGGGAGGTTTCTATGAAATAATAGTAGTAAAAAAAGTGAGTAATCACATTAATAGAAAGGATGACTATTTTGTCAAGAACCAATACAGAAAAGTATGTGAGTATTTCAAGGAACTAGAGAAAGTGTGTGTTTGGGTTTGAATTTGATGGTAAATGAGTTACAGACATCAGGCAACAAGGGCTAGCTGAGTCTGTTCTGATCATAAACACATTGCTAGTCAGGATCATGGAATGGTTTTTACTGTTGTTGTTGTTTTACTTTGTTTTTTCGGGAGTGGATTGTGACAAGGTAAAGGCATGCTGGGATATACAAGAGATGATCGTGGTGTGGATTAGCTACATGAGGTAGCAGAACCGATGCTAAAGGCTGTGCTGGGGGAATGGCGCTGGTCATGCTGAGTGATGTGCACCGGCCACGTGTGTACCAACAGAGGAGGATCTGGTGTTATTGCCTTAAGGATCGCAGTGGGAGAAACATTAGAGAAGATGATTTATACACACTCTGTCTTGCCTGTGGGATAGATGAGTTTGCGTGCAGTTAGTACAAGGGCTGTGGAGCTTGAGGCTGAAGCACAGAGTTATAAATCATAAATGGTAAGGTGGAGGAGGGCTGAACATGGGCAGTGAGCAGAGGAATGAATGATACAGGAGAAAAGGTGTCCTTCATTCTCATAGAGAAGATGAGAAGGCAGAGTTAGAAGACAGGATGCTTTATAAGATTCAGAAGAAAATCCAAGAGAGTGCAGAGAGGGGCAGATGTTACAGGGCAAGCTTTTGATTATAGACGTAATAAAGGAATGGTTTGAGCGGTTTGTTTACAGTGATGACTTTATTCCAAACTGAGAGACCTGTCTTAAGGAAACGATAATAGCATGTAGGCGCAATTAATTCTGTGTCTCCATTAAAAATACAGCTAGAAAGGCTCAAGAATGGGTAGTTAGTCACTTTTCTTTATCAGATAGGCCCATGATCTTTAAACTAAAGAAAATCTAGTTTTCAGGGCTTGCTATGTGATTTGTAGTATCTGCAAAAGCTACGCAAGACATCTATCTGGTTTTGAAGAGTTCTTATTCATTTCTTTTGCATTTTGGTACATTTTTAAAAGAACATCGTAACCAGGTTTTCAGAGTAGCATTGTTTATCAGCTCTGGAATTGGTCTCTCCCCTATTATAGTTGTTATAAGGACACTTGTAGTATATTCTATAGTTTTGGAGAAACCCAAAAGCCTCTCCTTCTTTGGAAATAAACATTTGATAAATGACAATAGGGCACTCTCTATGACCACTTGCAACCGTGCCTAGCACAACCAATGTTTTGGGTTTGATGTAATGAATCTATTTTATTTAAAGAGGTTGTGACTGAAATAACTGCCACATAGACATTAACATATTTTTTTGCATGGATCAGATTTTAGGCCATCAGGTTTGCCTGAGTGTGTTTTTTCCAACAGGGAAGATTTGTCCTGTCAATCAAGTTAGAGGCTGGCAGTGACAAGGGCTTGGCCTTTATTGAGGTGAAGGTCTTTTGTAAACCTCCATTATTATTTTCCTTATTATCTTTTTGTTCCTTTTGTATGTGTGGTGTAAAATTTCTTATCTCTAAATGGTGCAGGCTCTTCCTCTCTTTCTACTGGTCTTTTGGAAGAAAAAGTAAACTTCTCATCAGTTCTGGGCCATGAAAAGATAAAACTGTCAGAGAAATGATAAAGCACATAATGGGCAGTGATAGTCTTTCTTCTGGGGTTAGAGAGAAAATAATTGCCTCAGACAGGTCGCTTGGTGTGCTATTCATTGGCCTGTGACTCTGTAGGGGTCCCTTGACATTTTCGAGGACCCTCTCATTCATAGTTCCTCATTCCCTTTGTCATAGGAACAACTGATGAATCCCAAATTCCTGTCTCAGAGATTTTTTTTTTAAATGTAGAAAGTGGGAAGCAAAAATGAAAAAAATACCATATTTACCAAAAAAGAACATTTAAAGATAAATGAGGGAAATTCCATAGGAAATGAATTTTGATTGATTGCAAAATCATCTTTGATCCACTTAGATCTTCTTGGCTTGAAAGCAAGTTTTGTTTGTTTTTGGCACTGTGTTTGAAATATTTCATCTTGCTTGAAGTTGCCATGGAATGAGTGTAGATACTGTAGAAGAAATTAGTCGCAACATACATGGAGTTGAGTTCAGTGAACATAGGAAGGTATAGTGCATTGTATATTTGTACACAGCTGTATGTGTTCCAGGTAAAAGCTGTTCAGAAGTCATTTTCTTTTATTGTATGGATGTATTTTTCTTCATAGCTGTGAGAACAATATTTTTGGCAAAGATCATTAGCTGAAAGTAGCATTGTTTTACTTAATGGTAAAGATAGAGTGTTTGAAGAGAAACAGGGAAACAAATTAAGAAACTATTCCTTGAAATGGCCTAGCCAGGATATTTTGGCTTTTGGAGTCCCCCATGTGCTGTGGAGGAGCTTTTCTCCATGTGTGTCTTACCCCTAGGAAATGCCTTCCTTCAGCCACTGCTTCTGTCTGCACTGCTTGAGATTTTCTCTGCTGGTACCTGTTTTGCTTCAGATTTTTCCTGCCTTGAAAACTAACCTGATCAGGACCCATAGACTCTATCATTTCAATATCCCTGGACTATATCAATAGGATGGCTAACTGGTCCACAATTGTGTGACCTGTTTTGATCTGGCCTGAATTTGAGCCAGTCCATCAGCAGGGGCCCTGCCAGCAGAGAAACAAAAGCCTACAAGGCCTTTGTTTTTAGGTTGCCAGGTTTTGTCTGAGGTCAGGAGGGAGAGGAAGAAGCCAGCCATCTTGGAAGTTCACCACCCTTATTACCTAGTTGACCAAGCCAGCTCAGTCAACAGGTTCTCTAGCGCAGGAGTGAGCATTAAAGGAAAAGAGACGATTAGACAGTATTGCAGCATGACCCCAGCCAGTTCTGAGGCTGAAGGTTGAGGTGGGTTTATTTTTTCCCAGTTTGCTTTTAAACCATTTTAATTACATGTAAGAATTTAGGTCAGTTCTAGGTTGAGGAACTAGCAATACAATAAATGCAAATAGCCAAGGAACAAGCCAGGCAATAAACAAAGGCTCAGGATCACTCCCAGATCACAGTATCTAAGGGCTTATCAGGATAACCAAAATATCTGAGCCTACTTCCCTGTTCTAGCACGAAGTCATATTCATGCCTGAAGCCTGCTTCTTTGTTCTAGCCTAAGACTTAGATTCCTGACTGAAATTACTTCTTTGTTTTAGCCTAAAATTAGATTCCTGCCTGAACTTACTTCCTTGTTATGGACCAAAGTCAGATTCTTGCCTGAAGTCCATTTTCTTGTCCTTGGCCAATGTTAGATTCCTGCCAAACAGCCCCCAAAGCTCTCCACATCTCCCTATATTTTTATTTCATCAACAAGACCATCCCTCCAACTTGATGCCCTGTCTTTCTACTGGAGGAGGACTCTTCAAGTTCCCTCTCCCTGTGATTGGGCATTTCATCTTAGGTCCCTCCCTTGGATTTCTGAGATTCTTTTACCTCCCAGGTCTCTGGTACATTCTAGAAGGTTCCCCCAACCTCCCATCTCCTGAGGTTGCCTGTTTTCATTCATTCTACTGGCCCTCAGGGCTTCACTCCTGTTTTTCCCAATACCTGATCATGTTCCCTTTCCTGCTCCACCTCCCCTCTCCCATCCAGGTCTCTCCCTTCCTCTGTCTCCCATGATTGCTTTCTTCTCCCTCCAATGTGGGATTGAAGTATCCTCACTTGGGCCTTTTGGCTTGTTAACCTTCTTGATTTCTGTGGATTATACCCTGGGTATTCTGTACTTTTTGGGCTATTATCCGCTTATTAGTGAGTACATAGCATTCATGTCCTTTGGGTCTGAGTTACATCACTCAGGATGATATTTTCTAGTTCCATCTATTTGCCTGCAAAACTCATGATGTCCTCATTCTTAATAACTGAGTAGTATTCCATTGTGTAAATCAACTACATTTTCTGTTATCCATTCCTTTGTTGAGGGACATCTGGGTTGTCTCCAGCTTCTGGCTATCCCAGGCTGCTATGAACATAGTGGAACATGTGCCCCTGTGGCATGGCAGGGCATCTTTTGAGTATATGCCCAAGAGTGGTATAGCTGGGTCTTCAAGTAGATCTATTTCTAATATTTGAGGATCCGCCAGATTGATTTCCAGAGTGGTTGTACCAGCTTGCAATCCCATCAACAATAGAGGAGTGTTCGTCTTTCTCTACATCCTCACCAGCATCTGTTGTCACCTGAGTTTTTGATCTTAGCCATTCTGACTGGTGTAAGGTGTAATCTCAGGGTTGTTTTGATTTGCATTTCTCTGAAGGCTAAGAACTTTGAACATTTCTATAAGTGCTTCTTGGCTATTTGTGAGTCCTCTGTTGTGAATGCTCTGTTTAGCTCTGTATGCAATTTTTTATATTGAGTTATTTGGGTTTTTGCATGTTAATGTCTTAGGTTCTTTATATATTTTGGATATTAGCCCTCTGTTGGATATAGGGTTAGTGAAGATTTTTTTTTCCCAATCTGTAGCTCGCCAATTTGTTGTATTGACTATGTCTTTTGCCTTACAGAAGCTTTTCAGTTTTATGAGGTCCCATTGCACTTCATCAAAAATTTTCTAAACGAAAAAAAAAATTTGAAAGATCTTCTGGTTTTATTCATTAAATAATAGCTGGTATTTTAAATGTTCAAGGCAAATATGCAAAATTCATTTTATTTAAAAGCTAGGAATATCACCTAGACACTTTTCTGTTCAGATTTATTTGTTAGATGCCAACTGTAACTGAGGGTTTTTGTATTTTGTTTTTTTTTTAAACAAACACCAGGGACTTATTCCTTATACAGAAGTCTGATGTAAACAGACAGCAAATTACAATCACGTTATTCTTCTATGGACCTTTAGTGCATGGTCCTGTCAGTTGTAGAGTTGCATTTAACACATGTTAATCTTTATATGAAAGATTTTTCTCATGTAACATTGTTTCTTAATGCTTCCCACAGATTTATATAGTTCTTACCTCCTGACTCTTTGGATCTTTGCCAACTGTTAAGTTTATCATGGTCACTTGAGTAGACACTGTTCTGAGGCACTCAGACTGCTGCCGCCCCAGTGCTCATCTGTGTGCATTGACGCCGTTACTGAGAGGTAGCACCCCAAACCTCTAAAAGCAGCGCTGGTGACATCTAAAAGGGGACTAATGAGCCATGGGACATCCAACTCATCCCTCTTCCTGCCACTTGGGACATTGTTTTTGGGACTCTGAACTAAAACAGTTGGACTGAAGCCTTCTCTGCATCAATTAACTTCTCTGCCTCAAAGGTCAGATTGATGTAACAAGGACTAGCTCACTACTTGGCTGGTGCAGTACTCTAAGGTTAAAAAGGAGTAACTCTAACTTGCTAAGGATGGGGTCTGAGCCCTCCTCCATGAACAATACTGTTTCAATGCCAGCAGTCCTAACTGTTTGAGATTGTATGTCATATGATAGATAGTTCAACCACATGCCTCCTCCATGCATGGGCTTCTGGTTCCCTCCACTTTGGCTCCTAACCTGGTTCCCCTCCATGCTGGCTCCTCCCTGGTTCACCCCACGCTGGCTCCTCCCCTGGCTCTCACCCCCATGCTGGCTCCTCCCCTAGATCACTTCTTTCCTCCTTGTTGTTTAAATGTTGTACTTACTGAACTTCACCCTATAACCAAACTAAGCTAAAACCATTAGTTTTCACAATATCTCTCACCTCACAACAGCTCCACATGATCTTGACGCATCAGTAAAAAGACCTTTTAGATGCCGTGGAGAAACTGGCTAAAAATGACCTTCATCCCTGTCACTCTAGGGCAGGTCTAATTCTTTTTTTTTTTTCTCTTAGAAACAGATGTTTTTTGTTTTTGTTTTTTTTCTTTTGTCCACACAGGGAATTTCACATTATTTTGCAATGCAGGGGCCCCTGTGGGTCATGTGCAGCACTTCCCCTAGGCCGCTGGCCTAGCGGAGCTAACCAGGCCTGCAGGGACGCAGGGAGAACTTGGACCTTCAAAAACCAGAGGAGCAGGAGAGGGCTGCAGGTGTTGGGGTCACATCTGTCTTGCCTCATTTTCCCACTGGGCACAGGAAGGTGAAGTCTAAGGTTCCTGAGAAAGCAAATTTAGTCCCTCAGAATGCCTGCAGTATTTTAAAGCCCAGTGTACCACAAAACCTCTTGTTTTCTTTCATTGAAACTGTCTGCAATTTCCACGGGTTCACAAACCACAAACTGATGTGAAAGAGATGAAGAAACTGGAAGCTCCTTGGGGCCAGCCTCTCCCACAGCCCACTGGGAAATGCACAGCCTTACTATCCCAAGGACACCCTTGTTCCCTGTCTGGTGAGTCAGTCCTAGGAAGCAGGCATGATGGGTGAGGAGGGAGCATAGATAGCACAAACCTGTCATTCCAGCCGTTGGGAAGCTGAGGCAGGAAGATTGCAGTGAGTTCTAGGCCAGAGAGAGACACAGATGACCGGTTTCAAAACACAAAACAACACAATGAGACCCCCAAACTCCACACAGGGATGCTGATGCAATATGGGGAGCTGGCACTCACATGTATGAAAAATATATCTAGTGTTCTCATCACTAAAAGAAGAACTAACTTAGTGAACTATCGAACTAAGGAGTGAATGACTGACAGAGGAGGAGGACCTTGATACCCACATAGCTGTTAACAAACACAAGAAAGTAGTGAGGGATGCTGGCTTTTCCCCTTTCTTTTTCTCTGTTACCCTTCCCTCCCTCCCTCCCTCCCTCCCTCCCTCCCACCTACCCCCGCCCCTCTTTCTCTCTCTCTCTTTCTCTGGCTTCTGAGGCACAATCTCACTGCAGCTCTGCCTGGAACTTATCAGCTCTTCCCCAGCCTCCCGAGTGAAGGGATTCATTAGATTGTCTGTTGGAACTATTTTTTATAAATTAATTTTATTTTATGGGCCTGGGCAAGAAGAGCAAAGCTCTTAATTAGTTAAGGAGTCACAGAACTCAAATACATGCAATTTATAAATACTGTCATATACAAATATCATGGATGAAGGTGGGACACAGAGCTCTACCACTCTGCGTCGTTATTGGCAGTTAATGTTTGCTGGAGGTAAAGAAGAGACATTTCATTCCCTTCACTAATGTAGCCTCTGGTTAGATAGTCATGCTGCAGCACATAAACCCTACCTAACTTGCCTGGCAGTGGTGGCCCACGCCTTTAATCCCAGCACTTGGGAGGCAAAGGCAGGCGGATTTCTGAATTCGAGGCCAGCCTGGTCTACAGAGTGAGTTCCAGGACAGCCAGGGCTACACAGAGAAACCCTGTCTTGAAAAAACAAACAAACAGACAAACAAAAGCCCTACCTAACTCATGCAAATAACCTTTATCTAAATCAGCATGGCGCATACATACACAGATAAAGGCATAAAAAGTAGAATGTGGGGGAAAATGAATGGGTTCTCAGGAGTGGGTGGGGAAAAGGATGGCAATAGAGACTGATTAAGATCAAAATATGTCATATACATGTCTCAAAGTTTTAAACTAGTAATAAAAAACAGTGTTTTAAAATCTGATTCAGATTTGTTCACAGGATTCTGTAACTAAGGTCACTGTCCCAGCTCACCTAAGAGTTCCTTTTGCTACTGACTTTGAATTCACTTGCCACCTCTCTTTTTTTTTTTCTAGAAAAATTCCAAATCATAGCTGTCTTCTTGAAAGTCTAATTTTCAGAAAGAATTTAGATAAAGCAATTTCTGGGTGGAGAGATTTAGTTTTCAGTTGTCACATGGCATTTTTGGTTTATAAAGTTCAAATAAGTGACGTAGTTAAATATCGAAGTCTCTAAAAATTTCTACTTATGATTCCTTAGGGATGGAACATAAAGTGGAATTCTGTTATAGTTTAGTCCAGTGTGGTGTGGTTACACCCAAGAGCACAGTTTCAATATGAGCTAATATGTAATGAAACAGTCAGAAGAGTCGATGGCCTTAAAGACGATTTTCAGGATAAAAAGTATGTAAGAAGGCCAGAGAGACGATGCAGCATACAAAGTACATTATTTTAGGGCATGTAGTACAGGTGTGCCATTAATTTTGTGAGAGTAACCAACCACTTTGTAATTGGATTTCAGGCCCTCTCCATGAGATGGAACCCATACCTTAATGGGGCCTAGAACCTGTGGTTATATATGTCATAAAACCTATGGGAGACCCTTCAATTATTATTCTTATAAACGAACATATTGTTTACATGCTTCCTAATAACTTATTAATGATCCCAAAGATCAGTACATCTCTCAATTCTCATTCTTGTTATAGGTGACAACTAGCATGGAGACTCATATCTGTCTGGTTAATCTGCAGAAAATAAGAGATTGTGGAGGACTCATTCCAAAACGGGGGATCTGTATCATACTCCTCTTACTGTGGCTCAGGCATCTTTGTGGAACAGGGGCATAAAGATTGTGAGAATCAGAGGTGGCAGATGACTTCAGAAAACTGTTTGTAGGACACAATGCAGGAGTTGCAAACATAAATTCTCAGCAGTTAAGATACCACACATGTGATCCGTGTAATTTCAGGCCATCCAGAATCTCAGAAGGAAAAGGGAGATAGGCATGAAGCTCCACCCCTCACTGTGGAGATGTTGGCATTTGACGGCTGCCGGAGTGGGAGAGTTAGTTTTCTTTAATGGTGTAATGCTCTCCTCCCTATCTTGGGAAGATAACTGCATGTCAGGGAAGAGCCCCATACCTAGAGTGGTTGACTAACTCAAACTGGAGTTGATGGGTTAAAAAAGAGAGAGAATAAGAAATTGGGTGGGCTGGGATGTGGGAGTGGATCTGGGAGGAGTTGGGGGAGGAAGGTGAATATGATCAAAATACATTGTGTGAAATTCTCAAAGAATTAATAAAAATATTTTAAAATGCCCTCACAGGAATAAACATTCCTCACCCCTTGTGATAGAGATAGGTGGGCAGAACTATCTAGGAAATTTACTGCTTCTCTGAGTATTTCATACATATGGAGTGAAGTTTGTTTTCAGCTCTTCATCTAGATAAAGATCCTGTGAATGTATCACCTCTAAACGCCTCTAGAAATCCTTTCCCTTATTTTTCTTCATGATTATGAAATTATTAAAACCATGAAAGAAAACGAATTTTATTTCAGTTGTTTGTATAAAAGTATTAATTGTTTTTCTTAACAAACTTATGAAATTCTCTGATGAATGATTTTAAATTGAGGCAAAGCAAGCCAAGAAGTCTGAAGTTTTGTGTTTGGAAATTGGTTTTGTCTCTTTCTACAATGCCAGTATTATGTCAGTTTTAGTGTCTGTTGGTCTCAGGACATGCGTTCAACAGTTCTGGCCACCAGGGAATTTCCTTACTTGGGATGTGGCCTCTTCTGGTTTGGAGCCATAACATCTGCAGTTCAGTTTTTTTATTGTTGTTATACTCAGATGTAGTTACGTTTGTTCTGTCTCCCTTTAAGTAGAGTATACTGAATATTGACTATATAATTATTTTATGTTGTTTTAATTGTTCGCACAAAATCTTCTGTGGCCATTGGTAATAGCATAGAAAATTTAAAGCACATATTCTACTGTTAATTCCATTTCTCCCCATTTTTATAGGTGGGATTTTTTTTTTGGTATTTTTGTGAGTATTATGATGGAATTCCAAGCACTGGCTCTTTGCTTAATAACACTAACAAGTAATTAAATGATTATCTCAATAAATTAGAGTTCTATCTCTTTAACATTTTAAAAATTACTCTCTCTCTCTCTCTCTCTCTCTCTCTCTCTCTCTCTCTGTGTGTGTGTGTATGTGTGTTTGTATGTGTGTGTGTGCGAGAGAGAGAGAGGGAGAGGGAGAGGGAGAGGGAGAGGGAGAAGGAGAGGGAGAAGGGAGAGGGGGAGGGAGTGAGTGAGGGAGGATGGAAGGAAGGAAGGAAGGAAGGAAGGAAGGAAGGAAGGAAGAGAGAGTATGTAAACATGCCACAGTGCCTATGTGGTGGTCAAAATAACTTTATGGAGTCTGTTCGCATTTCCAATTTTTATGTAAGTCCCAGGGTGACTATGAGGTGACCACACTTACAGTGAAAGCATCTTTATCCACTGATACATCTTGCTGGCCTAGGAGTTCATTTTTTTAAAAAACTAAAAAAGGACTATTTTGTTAGAGAAAAATAATCTTAAAACTTTTCATCCCATGGGTTATATATGCCTCATGCTTCAAGCTTGTCATAGTGTGACACACTTCCTTTTTGGTTGACAAGGAAATCTAACTTTCAGAAACATTTCAAGTTATAGGAAAGTTAAGAGAAAGGTGCAGCACAGGAATTGAGGCTGGAACACCACGTGATAACTCAGATATATAGGAAGGAAATAACAAGGAAATAGTCAATGCTCTAAACTGTTTACAGTACAATTAAACTGAGTCCATATTGAAATCACTTTTGACTTAGAAGGTGAACATTGCGTACTGAGATTTTATATCAGAACAGAGTAGTTAAAATACATTTTCTAAATAAACGTGCTGAGTTTATATATTTCAAGACTTTTAACTCATTTTCAAATCTTGAAATTCATTTGAATCACTTCAGGTTAGAGAGACCTTTGGTATTTGCTACCATTTTTTGTAATAACATGGATTACCAGCAATTGGATTGAAATAGATCCAGACTTAGTACCACCTCTGATTATAACTGTTTTGCATGCTTTTATTTCAGCATAATTGCTAAAGAAGTAAGATCTCTACTTTAAATACACATCATTTTTTGCCATTCAATTTACTTATTATCCCCAAAATGTTCATGTCATATCGTAACATATACCTCACATCCCCATATCTAAGTGATGTTTAATATAAACACGTATACTGGAACTTTGTGGCAATTGTAAAGAGCATTCGTAAATGTCTATTTGTTCACACAGAGTTTTATTTAAGTTTAACAATTACATTGTCTGCTTCCATTTCACTTCTTTTGGGGGGCCTGATTTCCTCTTGGTTATAGATGTCTCATAGGGGAATCGTTTTCTTCTTTGGGGCCAAACAAATGTTTTTTTATTTTAGTTTTCTTTCTTTTTCATCAGGGGAGGGAGATTTCAGTTTATGGTCTTCTTTTTATATCAACAGACACAGCATCAAAATGTAATTACATTTGGAGTGAAAGTTTCATGAATACATTTAATAGAATTTACTGGAGTACTTTTACATTTTTAAAGGATAGCATACCTGACCCTCATGTAAACTTAGCTATGAATTAGTGCATTGCTGAAAAAATTGCTCTTGTGTAGCTTTTACTCTCAGTCTTCTCTGCTTTTCTACTCTCTGTGCAAGTGAGTTCCTTTGACTAACACAAACCAGTGATCAAACTCAGTTTCAGATACTTTTGATATCTTGGAACTACTTGTTTTATTCATACAATACTAATGACTTCTAATTAAAATATTAATTTTTTTTGTAAATGCATTTTTAAGGGAAAATATTTATCTCTACTCCCAGCTAGCTCATAAATAAATAAGACTGAGTCCCACTAGATTTATATAATCAGTTTTAGCACAGTTACTGGGAGAATTATCCCTAATCTACTCTTTCTTTATGCTAGGCTGGCTGATTCCCAGCTGAGCTCCCCACGTACTTGCTGTTTGAGTTTTGCCCAGGTTATTTCTGCTCAATCAGTCTGTCTCAGGGGGCGGGGCATTTCACTTGGCCGCAAGTTTCTGGTCCATCAAGTCTAATGGAGACCTCATGTGCCCTCTGTCTTCTTTCCCCTTCTTCCTTCTCTTTCCTTCTTCCCATGGTCCCTACCTCTGCGACTCCTAGCCTGGTAACTGAAGCCCTGCCTATCTCTGTTCTCCTCAATAATTGGCTATAGCCACTTTTATTTAGCCAATAGCTTTAAATTGGTGAGCAAGTTTTAAACAACAAAGGCTAGTATACATGAGAGTTCACTCTTCTGTGGGCAAGATCTCTGTGTTCAGAATTTAGGATTTGTGTACACAGCATGAGGCCAACCCCTAATAGTTTTTGGTCTTGAGAACTATTTTTTTTTTTAATTAAAGTGAATTAGAATTAGACAGCACCATGATTCCTGTTTTAAGTGCAAAGGACTCTTTAAAATTAGCAAAAATAATTATGAATTTATATTTTACTATTATAATATCATAGAATTTATAGAATTTTTCTGTCCTTTTTGAAAATCGACATATCAATGGGGTCTAAATGATCTTATGTCTTTTTCTTTATGAACAGCAATAAGACAAATACAATACCAAATGTCTATTTCCTTTTTCTTCCCTTTTTCAAAGCAAAGATTTGCAATATAGATTTATTTGATTCACTGGGGCATACAGTATAGAAACACAAGTTGATTGTTCGTATTTTAGATTCTTGTAGTTTTGTAATAATGCCTCGAGATTAGAGATCAATAATCTCTCGAGCAGAGAGATCAATGGGTATTTTTGATATATGAAGAATTTCTGCCTTGCTTAGGACAGTTATTTAAGGTTTAGATTCAGGTGACAATTACAAGGAATGTGATCACATCCATAGACCAGGGGCTGTGGTTTTATCAAGTTGGGAGGTCATAGTCAGATCAATTGGGCTAAAAGTCATGTGGCAGGAGTTACTGCAAGAGATGATATAAATATTGTAGAGAAATTCCTTTCAAAGGAAAATTCAGTCTACTGATTAAAAAGTAATTACTACACTAGAGAGCAATGGTTATTCAGATGATAAAATCCTGCATTGTGCTACATAAATTTAACAAGCATACAGATAAAAACCAAAGAGAAATAAGTGTATTTTCCATGTGAATGTATGATTATTTCTAATAGTTTCTCCTCTCTTATATAAACTTTTCATTTTCAGAGAAAAAATTCACCAGGAATTAGAAAAATAAAACTAATAAAAATAAATACAAGCATATTACCATTATGGCATGTTTACAGGGACTTATTAGCTATAGCTCTGCCTACTCTTGACATTTTAGCTGACTGAAATACAGAAGATGGTTGAGCACTGGAACAGAAACAATGCTAGTTTTTGATGAGAGAAAGTGGCCTAGCCTCAACTTTGATCATTTCACAGCTTCCTTTAAACAATGAATTCTAAGCAACTTACCCACTGAATTATAGGTGGCTAGTGAAGATTTGAGACTTTTTTTCCATCTACCCTGGTAATATTATCAAGCAACATTAATATTGTGAGGACAAATTTATATTTTACAGTCAGGTATGTGAAAGAGGAGAAAATAATTGCTTCCCTGAAAGATAATCATAAATGTATATGGATTTTCTGTATATCATTCTGAGACAATGGAGGAAATAGTAATGGTTAGAATCACAAATGTATTTCATATGCTTATGTATTTGAATGCTTGCTATTCAGTTGTTGGCACTGTTTGGGAAGGTTGTGGAACCTTTAGAAGTTGGAGCCTTGTTACTGGATGCTACTGGGATTGGACTTGTGAGTTTATAGCCATGTTCCATTCCCAGTTTACACTTTTTGCTTCATTTGCATGGGTAGAGATATGATCTCTCATCTTTTTTTTCTGGACACCTGCTACTATACCTTCCGTGTCATTCTAGACTCTCCCTCTAGAACCACAAGATAATCTCTTTCTCATGTAAGGCTTTTTCAGTTCTGATGTTTTATCATAGCTACCAAAGGGAACTAATAAGGAGACAAAGAACACAATGCTTTCATTAGTTTTTGTAGGTTCCCTTTTAATGAGCATGAATGACAAACTCAGAGAGAACGATAGAAATTGATTCTAAAGATTCTCAATAAAATGGCATTGTGGTTATTTGATGCCTTGTGGGGTGCATATCTGCAGTTCACTTTGGCTGACATCTTTCTTGTGATTAAGTTTCTCCATTTATGCATATGTCATTGAGAGACTGTCCAAGTCTGAAGGAAATGGCCTTAGTCAAACATAGATACTGTGTACCATAAACTTGCCACATAAGCATTTATGATCATTGTTTAACTTCCTGCAATTGATCATGCTTTCTGTTGTTTGCCTTTAAAAGACTCTGAGAAAGTATATCTGTTGCTGGCATGATACTGACCAGCAGCCCTCCCAGATCTGTCTCTTCCATCTTCTTTTTGCCATTCCTACAATCATCTTCAGTCCCCTAGTCATAGTTTTTTAGGAGGTGGCGCCCAAAGTGGGACTCAACTACAGGACAACCCAATGAAGGACATCACTGGAAGTAGAGCACTCTGGAAAATGTTGGCAGTTACTGAGTAACTTTCGGGAGTAAAACACATAGGAAAACTTAGATAAGGAAGCTCATAAAAACAGAAAAAAATGAGAAAGAGTAAAAGAAAATAAAAATAAAAAAATCCAGGGAAAGGGAAATGGCCATATACTTTTGGTACGAATGCTTAAAGTAGAGCAACAGCAATTAGTAAAATTACATTTTGTAGAGAAAGTTTGTCTTTGATTTCCTGAGAAAGGTACAATAAGTTTATCAACCTGGCAGAAAGTTGGAGAAAGACTTTAAAATTATTATGATGTGCACAGACTAAGTAAAGCTCCTGTAGATACTTTTATTCTTTGGACCTTGATTAGAGCTGGGGGAGAGAAGTGAGTTTCAGAGAAGGGAAATGAAACTAAGCTGTTCCCAGAGCCAGTCACTGTGTACCTCCATGGTAGAGGTGTATCCAGTGGTGGCCAGTGCAGCTTGGGGGTTGCTTCCCTGATGGCTCCATTCCTGGGCCCACTGGAGTGTCCACCAATCTCCAGAGAGGTGAGAGGGGAATGATGTGCAGCTGGAGGAGCTGTCACAGAGAGGATGTAGCATCTCAGAGTGGCTACTAGCCAGAGATTGCTCCTGCCCTTCCCTTCTTGGGTGATGGCAGAGACAGCAATGCTGTTCTCTATAGACTTTTGAGCTCCGGTATAGGTGAGCTATGATCCAATCCAGCAAGTTAAAGTCTACAAAAAAATGTTTATGGAAAATGCTTGAGATTGATAAATGCAAGTGATGAAGATTAGAGGATGTAAAAGAACTTGGATGATAATGATTTAGAAATAAAAATATGCTTCAGATGAAAGATTTTTAAAGTTAGTAAATGCAAAAAATAAATGTTGGAGGATCTAAGAAGATGTTTTAAGGTATATAAGTGCAAGTTATAGAGATGTAAGAAATGATTTAATGTATAACAAATGGGGAATGTTTCATATCCCCCCACATGCTATTGTTATTTCAAAGTTCAGAATTTTAACATTGATCAATGGAGTTCTGATAAATTAATGGAATATTGAGTTTACAGTTCAGTCACAAGCATAAGATTTTAATTTGTCTTTAGTCGACTTCTGAATAAAAACTTAATGATGCTTCTCATCATGCTAAAAACATCTCTGTTCAATTTGTATATCTAGCCTTCTGGATTGAGGAAAAATGTTTTGTGCCTTTTAATCCAAACCCAAAGCTTTTACTATGTCTCAAAGGCATGAGTCTACTCCTCTTGTCTAATAGACACCTGTTGTACTGGTGGCTGGTTTTGTGTGTCAACTTGACACAAGCTGGAGTTATCACAGAGAAAGGAGTTTCCCTTGAGAAATTGCCTCCATGAGATGCAGCTGTAAGGCATTTTCTCAATTAGTGATCAAGGGTGGGAGGGTCCATTGTGGGTGGTGCCATCCCTGGGCTGGTGGTCCTGGGTTCTATAAGAAAGCAAGCTGAGCAAGCCAGGGGAAGCAAGCCAGTAAGTAACATCACTCATGGCCTCTGCATCAGCTCCTGCTTCCTGACCTGCTTGAGTTCCAGTCCTGTCTAGGTAATGAGCAGCAATGTGGAAGTGTAAGTTGAATAAACCCTTTTTTCCCCAACTTGCTTCTTGATCATGATGTTTTGTGCAGGAATACAAACCCTGACCAAGAAACCTTTTTAATTTCTAAAATATTGATTTCATGGCAATGGCAAATACTAATGTACATCGTTTTGTATCAAGAGTCTTAAGACTTGGACCTGCCTGTTATAGATCAAATGGACTCTCTATAAGTATACCTGCCTGTTATGATTCAATCTAACAGTTGTCCCCCAAGTATAAATAATATAAACTAACATATATCATCCAAGTTAGAATTTATATATGTTGAAACATATATATATATATGTATATATATATACACACACACACACATATATATAATGTGTTTTTTATTCCTATGTCATCAGAAGAAAACCTGTTCTTAATAACTACATACATATTCACATATGCATATGTAAATTATCCACATTAAATATAAATTGTACAAGTTAAATAAATTATATACATTGAATATGATTTATATATGTTAATATATACAGTAAATATAAATAATATACATTAAAAATTATATATGAATACACAATTAAATGTAAATTATATATTAAATATTAATTATACATCATTAATTATACATTAAAACATGGATTGTATATGTTATACATACATGATATACTTAATTTTGCATGTCCTCAAGAACAAGGAATCATGGAATGAGCCCATATTGCTCTAAAAATTCAGTTACAAAATATGAAAAAAAGTGGGGGGGAGTTGTATACTTCACCACAAAATTTTATTTCATAATTTTTTAATATATTTTTTATTGAATATGTTACTTGTATTTTAGATGTTATCCCCTTTCCCCATTTCCCCCGACACCTCCTATCTCATCTCTCCTCCTGCTTCTATGAGGGTGTGCCCCCACCCACCCAGCCACCCACTCCCACCTCCCTGCCCTCGAATTCCCCTATACTGGGGCATCCAGCCTTCATGGGACCAAGGACCTCCTCTCCTACTTATGCCCAACAAGGCCATCTTCCCCTACATATACAGCTGGAGCCATGGGTCCCTCCCTATGTGCTTCCAGGCTGGTGGTTTAGACCCTGGCAGCTCTGCTTGGTTGATATTGTTGCTTTCCCCATGGGGCCGCAAACACTTTCAGCTCCTTCAGTCTTCTCTCTAACTCCTCCATTGGGAACCCCATGATCAGCTCAATGGTTATCTGTGAGTATCCACCTCTGTACTATGTCAGGGTCTGGCAGACCTCTAAGGAGACAGCTAGATCAAGCTCCTGTGAGCTTCCTGGCATCCACATGAGCATCTACCTTTCGTGATTGCATAAGGGATGAATACCCAAGTAGAATAGTCTCCAGACGACCCCTTCAGTTTCTGTCCCAACTTTTGTCTCCATATTTTCTTCCATGAGTATTTTGTTTCTCCTTCTGAGAAGGACCGAAGCAACCACACTTTGGTTTTCCTTCTTCATGAGATTCATGTGATCTGTGAGTAGTATCTTGGGTATTTCGAGTTTTTGACCTTGGATGCTGTCAAGGGACTTTCTGCTGCTGAGTGTCGTCTATGGCAACCTACAACTAGACATATTTATGCCCAGGTGAAGTGGAAGGATCTGCTTACTGGCATATGGTATGTCCCTGATCCAATATTAATATGGGGAAGAGGGCATGTTTATGTTTTTCCACAAGATGCTGAAGGAGTGCGGTGGCTTGCAGAGCAATTGGTGAGACATGCTGATGCCAGGACAAAGAATAATGCTGAATGTGAGCTTGCTGAGTACACTGATGATGGTGATGGGGAAGCTGTATTGTGAATATGTTCCTGACCCACCTTTGCTTCATCCTTCTGTAATGTCAAGGCCAGAAGTACTTGTGACTGCTAATAATACTCAGTTGTTAAGATTCTCTTAGTCTGAAAGTGAAAAGTATTCCAAATTGGTGAATTACACTGCTATGACTCAAGGCCTACTTATTTGTTTTACTAGAAATAGTACCAATGTTGGATGTGTTTCTGTGCACCCTTAGACTTGGAAGAAGAATATCTCTAAGACTGTAGTACAAATTCCCATTATGATGGGAATGCTTATATCTCAGACTGGACAAGCTGCCTTGCCTCACGCTTTTTGACCATGCAGGGCAGAGAACATGGAGGCTGTGAAACCTGCCTTCAGAAATCAATCACATGGAAGAGTTTTATAATGACCCACTTCTTTAATGTGACTAGTTATTCTGATTCAATCATGGACTGGTCTGGAAATCAATCCAATATTGAACAAAAGAAAATGACAGTGAGCATTTGGAGGGCTGGTTCTGGACATTTTCAGAGACATATTTGGAAATTGTCAGCTGTCTTGTATTTTCTGTTTGCTGATAGGGGATGGCATCTGAAATGTAAATAAATAAAATATCCAATAAAAAAATGGAGCAGGTTCTGGGGTTAAGTTAAATGTAACATCCTGCATTATCCTACCTAATCTTTTACTAAGTGGGAATGTTAACTTTGTTATTGACTCTGATAATGAGTTCAATGTTTCTTGTTTTATTTATTTTTTTGTCCAATTGTGTTTCTGCACTATATAATGGTCAATCTGTAATGGTAATACATCAACCATCTTTTAATATGATTCCTAAAAATTTTTCTGAACCCTGGTATTCTGGAAAAGGATTATAAATACTGGAAGAATTAGATCACACTCTAGGAAGGAGCAAATGTATGGTTGGGCTGATCATTGCCAGTATTGTTGCTCTTATAACACTTATAGCGAGTACTACTACTTCTCCATTAATTTTTGTGCAAGAAGTACAGACAGCTAGTTTTGTTAATTATTTTGCTGAAAATGTAACCAATTCCTTGAGCATACAGTAGGATTTGGATAGACAGCTAAAACAATGAATAGATGCATTGTATGATATAATGCAGATCATGGGAGATGAGGTACAAGGAACGAAAGTCAGAAGCCATGGAATGTCATGTTCAATATCTCTGGATTTGTATCACTCCAAAAATGTATAATGAGAGTCAAAATAATTGGACCAAAGTAAAAAGGCATCTTCAAGGTATATGGCATAATACTAATATATCTTTAGATTTTTTTAGCCATGCACAAGGAGGTTGCAAGTTTATGAAATGCAAAGCCTTTGTCTTTAGACAATGCCAGCATTGCAAATGATATTCTAAAAAAATTATAGGTCATTTTTCCTTTTTGGTTCTTTTTTACATTTCTCTTATTGGGTGTAGCAGGACTGGCTTTATGATACTTTTTATGGCATTTCTACTACCTGTTCTTTTGAGAGGAATCATCAGAGTTTTCACAGATGTCAAAGCAGAGTTATATAAGTTCAAGCTCCAAGGTCTTCCCTAGCAGAAGTTGGTAATCAGTGATGGGTAAGATCCTCTTTAAAAACTTCTCAACCTTAGACAGGCCACAGATACAAGATTATTTACATGCCAATGATGAGTAATAGCTGTGTTTTCAAATGGCAGCCTAAGACAGGCACAACTTTCTGCTCTGTTACTGATAATGCCTCTTACAAATAAAAAAAATGGGAAAGATTCTCTCAGAGGTGGATCAACCAAAGACATGCATAGTAAGATTCATTTACCAGTGTCAGATGAGGTCTACACTTCCTGAGGTGATGCCTAATACAGGCACAGTCTTTCTGTGCCAATAGCTGAGACAACTTTGGCTTGTACAGATAAAAAGGGGGATATGTGGGGAGTACATCTGGAGTTAACTTTGGCTGACTTCTTGCTTGTGATTAATCAAGAATGAGTCTGCAGACATTTGTCTTTGTTTTTAGTTAAGACGTGTATTATATCCTGCTAAGTTCCTCCACTTATGCATAGGTCCTTGAGAGACTGTTGAAGCCTGAAGGAAATGACCTTAGTCAAACATAGATTTGTACATCTCTCCAGAAACAAATTGGTGACCAGCCTAACTTTGAACTTACTAAAGTGATCACAAAGGTCACAGACTCAGAGGTTGTTATTTTCAGAAGAGAGGTTTGGAAGAAATGATATTTATACAGTGCAGTTCCTGTCTACAAGGCAACAGGGAAGAGAGGTTTAGAGAGGGAAAGCTACTTTTAGTTACTTTGGCCAAGGTGGGAACTGTCCTAGACTTGTGGAAATTATTAGACTTATGGATAGGAACATTGTGAAAATAAGCTTTGCATCTACTGCATGTCACTCATAAAGCATATACAAGTTGATATATAATCATTAAACAAAGGGATAAACAAGTATACATCTTATCTTGTGAGTGGTGAAATATTCAGCGGTAAAGCTGCCAGATACAGGTAGCAGTGGAAGGAATAAAATAGGTTTATGAAATTTGTCAGAACACATACTTTTATGCAAAATGCTTGAATTTCAGTTGTTCTGTTCTTCCATAATCCACTGGCTCCACTTGTCTGCATATAGCAGTGGTTATCAACCTGTGCATTGTAACCCCATTGGGGTTGAATGTACCTTTCACATGGGTTACCTAAGAGCATCCTGCATATCAGATACTCATATTATGATTTATAACAGTAGCAAAATTATAGTTATGATGTATCAGCAAAAATAATTTTGTGGGTTTGGGTCACTACAACATGAGAATATATATTAAAAGGTCTTAGCTTTAGGAAAGTTGAGAACCACTCCCATATAAATAAAGAACTGAAAGTGTATTTAAAATTATTCATGTAGTAACCTCAATATTAAGCTCCAAGGAAACCATTAAGGAATAATAAGCTGAGATGAAGAGAGTCTACTGTATGTTTTTTATAGAAATACCAACTTCAGCAGATTGTATGGTCATTCAAAAAGTAGCATTAGAAAGAATGAATGAATCATAGGATATTTACATGGGGACTTAAAATTAAGGAAGGGGCTGTCCTGCCTCAACCATCCAACTTGGTACTCAGACTTGCCACATGATCATCTTACATGATCTAGACCAGTGAGTCCCTCTGACATCATCCACCCTTTTCCCACAGCCCTCTAGATATAGCCCTAGTCCTATAACTATTATCTGAGTGTAGTCTGGCCTCCCTTGCTTCTATCAGGAAGGAGCTCTAGGCTTTGGCCAGGGTCCTCCATATGTCTACCGATAAGACTCTCTTATCCAATCTTTCCAACAAGCTATTCTAACTGTATTAAGACTGTAACCAGTCTTCTATTGCAATTATGTATGGAATGCATGAGATAAAATATATTTGGAGTCATTTCTGTGCAGAAGACTTTTTTTTAAACTTTTTTTTATAAGTTAATATGAACCAGCAATGATTAAAACCATAACAGATCTTATCTATATTTAGTGTGATTAATTTTGGCCTGAAGTTTAATATTTAGAAATTAATAGTTTCATCACATTCTTACTAGTCAAATAACTTCTGGATGCAATTTTATTTATGGATGCTGCACTTCAAAGCAAGTTTGGAAAGGGTAAACTTATGTAGCAAAACATGGGGATTGTGAAAGTTCTGGGATATATGCCAAACATGAATAGCTTACAAATTTGGAATGGTTAGTTCAAAGAAGAATATTGATCCTATGTGTGTGTGTGTGTGTGTATGTGTGTATGTGTGTGGGCATGCATGCATACATACATACATACACATATATATATATGTATGTATGTATGTATGTATGTATGTATGTATATATGGTTTTATTCCATAAAAAGTATATCTACTGGGTTTCATATGTTACAGAATTAAGAGGAATTGATAAAGTGGTAATGATAGAAATTGAAATTTTGATACAAATCAAACTGAAATCCAATGTATTCCTCATGTGTCTAAATGTGAAGAACACTATTTTGTTTTTAGGTATGGAGCTTTAGCTAGAGCTCAGAGAACCATCTGTCAAGGACATGGGGCAATACATTCCTAAAGTGGGCTGAGGTCTGGCCTCAGTGACCTTAATGTCTTGTACAGCTGTGATTCTTTCATTATAGTATTTTCAGCCAAGGTAGTCCCAAGTGTTGTGAAGTTTCAATTTATCCATCTCAGCAGTCATTGCTGGTGCCAACTATGATTTTATTCCTCTTGCTAGTCATTTTCTGCTGTAAAATATTGCTATTTTTGCAAAGAAAAAAGTGAAAGATAAGAAACCCTCTTTTTTCTCTGCACCTGTGGCTAAAGATCTGAATTACACAATTGAGATTTTCATTTCCATATTCAAATTGTTGTTCCAACAGTGACACAATTTGTTATAACTTATTCTACTTAAGATATTCAACATGTCATGTAGTAACAATTTAAATCTAATCCTAGGGCCTTGGCCTGAAACACAAAATATTTTTTTTTAAAAATTGTGAAATTTAGTACAAAAATGATTAGAATAGCACTTTACATTTTGAGGAATTATATATAGCTTTACACCCAAGTAACCTATTAAAGGAGAAATATTTTGTAGTTTATTTCTTTTAAACCTTAAATTTATGAACACAAGTCAACTGCAAGAGAATGCATTTTATACAAATTTAACTTCGATAATCAATTTTACCATAATTAATTACAATCACACACACACACACACACACACACACACACACACACACACTGTGCAAAGACAGAATTTAGAGCACAGAGCAAGTGGTCTCTAGGAATGGCTCTCGTTGATTCTGATGTATGTTTTGTAGGATGGGGAAGATGGCCATTCTCTCTGCAACAAGCTCATTTGCTCCTGTGCTTGTACTCTCATGATTGAGATTCATCAAGATGACTTTCCTTGGGTGTTTACCTACCCTCAAAAATGAAAAGGGAAAAGTAGAAGTTGATTACTATTTCATAGGTTTTTATAAATCAACCATTCTTCAGTCGTGAAAATTTGGGTGATGTTGCCTGACCCTGTGCAGTTATACTGTCCTGGGTCTTTGGAGGATGCTGAGCCCTCGAATCGTCCCTGGATGGTTGGGCAACAAGTTTCATCTTGCCTGTTGGTGATGACTCTATGCCTCCTTTCCAGTCTTCTTCACCTGAGACTTACCTCCAGTCTACTTGCAATGACCAGGTTTGACTATGTCATTCATTGTCTTTATCATTTCTAAATACAGTAATATATACATAATCATTCTGAGATATGGCTCATTTCACATGATCAATTCTTACTCTTATGAGATTCACCTTACTTTGATTTGAACTAGATTTTATTCACTTGTCAATTCGAATAGTCTTACTGTCATTATTTTTTCTTAACCGTGTTAAGCAGCATTTCAGAAACCACTGTTCCATTCTAAACTGGCTCTATATCAGTTTATCTTGGCTATATATAGCCTTGTCCTGTCACAGATAGTTATATATCACACATGGATACATAAAGAGAAACATATTCCTTAACCCAGTTTTGTCTGTTTAACATCACAGTTTGCATTTTAATTTATAGTTATATCTTAAGAAGATTGCCTTTCATTTTTAATTAATTTCTACTTTGTCCATAATCACTGTTCCATGATCTAGATCCTTATTTGGCACATTCACCATAGCATCATGCGATGACACGTGCTCCGTAGCATCCTGCGATGGCACATTCATACTGGATATTCTTTTTTTGTTTTTGTTTTGTTTTTGTTTTGTGTTTTTTTTTGCTTTTTTTGTTTTATATATTTTTAAATAATTTATTTTTTCTCAAATTGTAATTCATTCACACAGGGGTTATAAACACAGAAAGGCAGGATGTGAGGAAGGGGATGACACTGGAGTGTGGTTGTTCAGGGAGAATGCAGATATCTTTCAGAACAGGGTATCGGCTGGGTGAAGGTTCAGGGGACAGGTCACTATGACTCTGCCTATGACTCACTTGTCCTTATCTAAGTTGGTATTGTCTGCCAAGGCTACCTATTTACAAGGTCTATGACTACTCAGGCTGGTAAATTTCCACAAAAGCTGCCTGTTTACAATAGCTTATAGACATCTGTTTCACTGTTTTTCCACAGAGACCCAAGACTTGGTGCTAGTATACATGTATGACAGGCCTATTGCTGATTTTAGGCCTGTGGCTGATTTTAGGCCTTCAGTGTGTAAGCAGGGCTGCCCCTGACATCTCCTCCCTTCTCTAAGTATAGAAGGGCTGTGGCGATTCTAATCTTGCGAAGGCGGGGTATATAAATAAAAGTTAAAAATATCTCTCTGGGTTCCCTGAGGGACAAGCCTGACTGCATAGGGATTGATGTCAAAAGTATCTCCTCTCCAGGAAAAAGACATCGGGATGGGTATGGCCCTCATGCTTCACTGGACAACAACAGAGGGACCGGAGCCATTACAAGGTCCCCTTCAATTACTGGAGGTCATACTGGATATTGTTTTCCCAGCACTGCAGATGCAGGTCCATACTCACTCCTAGTGCGGGATGACGGAAAGATTGCAGTGACAGAGATCTAAGGCACATGAATGGGTGGAGAGAAGATGAGGCCAGAAATCCAAGTAGGGAGCACATGATGATTATAATTTGTACACAGAAATTTTAGATTTATACTTTAAACAGTGGAGGTGTCTAGCCAGATGACATGGTCTGTCCCATGACCTGGATTTTCTGCTCTGCTTGAGACAACTTGGTTATTTTATATTTTGCCCATTTCATCAGTGAAACATGAATACAGTAATCTCACTGGATTTATTAGATATGGATCACATCTGTCATTATGTAACCTTTTCATTTCCAGAACTGTTTATATATCTTTTTCTTCTCAAAGCTATAGCCTCTTAGACAGGAGTGTTCAAAGAAGCAGCTGTTGCCATATTTACTGTTACCACTCTAATTATTGTTGTTTCCTACTGGTTTTGTTCCTGCTGTCATCAATGTTGCTTCCTTCCCCATGTAGAGACATTTTAGTTTGCCTTTGATCTTTCATTCTTTTATCTTTGAATTAGATATCTAGTTTTTAAAAATCCAGTTTGTTTCTCTTTTTAATGATGCATTTGGGATCACACAGATTAATTTTAGCACTTCTTACTTGATTCTGGCCTGTACATTAAAAACATGCTGCAAAGAATCAAACTTGTGCAATGAGTAACCCTGAAATCACACAGGTATTTTAAGGACCTGGCAGATTACACTATTTATTAGGAACACACACACACACGCATGTACACACACACACACACACACACACATATATGAAAAAAGACTGAATTTGAAAGAGAGCAAAGGAGAATACGTTGGAAAGCTTGGAGGGAGGAAAGGGCATGAGAAAATACTATGACTATATTTTTATCTGAAAAAAACTAAAAAAATTAAAAAAGCAAAAAAATCTTAATTTTATAAGGTACTTTTATAAATTTCTTATAATTTTGAATTGTGTTTGTTCATGTTTAAAAAGATCCTTTGCTTTTAATTTCTGATCAACTGTATTCTGGTAATAAGTTCAATTAAAATGAGACTCTAGTTAAATGTAATTTTGTGTTATATTTTATTTGAATTATTACTTTGTTTTTTCTCCTCCTTTCTTTTTGTTGTCCTCTTACTGAAAAACTTCCACATGAATGTCCATTCAAATCAAAACTACTTTTAATTTTATTCATACTATTTGACTACAGCTTTTTGACTACTCTATAGGGAAGTGTCTCTGCATCTCATATAGTGTTAATTTAACCTTTGTCTAATTATATTCTTCTGTGAAGAGTGTAATAATTTTTCCTTCAATTTTGACAACACTTTTATTTTTTTTTTAGTGATAACCTAAGGAGATACCAAAGTGTATTAATATTTAGTGGATGCTTATTACAGCAGTTTTAAATTTTATGCAGTTTATTTCATGAATATAGTAATTCTCTCAATTTAATTTTTTTCTGGAAACTTTATTATGAGCACATGTGTCTGTATTTGTCAGACTTGATATATTGAGCATTTACTTTAAACTCCACTCAAAAATATGTTTCTCTTAAGGAAAATTTTGCTTATATTTGTAGTTATGTTATTTTTGCATATGTAAAGTTTTCATTATGTTTTATCTTTTTAAAAAAAGAAGACATTTATAATGCTTTTTGTCACAAATACTGTATAGACATGTTCAAGCAGATAATAAGTGAAGACTAAGAACAGATAATTTTGGGGTCAAGGTTCAGGTTAGGCAGATGTTTTGTAAATGATACAAAGATTCTGATAGGGTTAAATTCAAAAGGTGTACTTAAAACATAGTGAATGTAAACAAGGACAGTGTCACACTCTTCTTTAAAACCAGTAGAGAATAGTTGCTAGTGTTCTCAACACTGGAAATACGTGAAGTAATACAGATGCTAGTTAGTTCAAGTTACCCATCCCACAGTGGATATATATTTCAAAAAATGTAAATATTGAGAACGTATGGTTTCTCTTTGCCAATTAAAAGTTAACTAAGAATAAAAAGTTTCAGTTTGTGCCTATGTGTTATGGGTAGTTAAAACCACTTAACTCTTCTGTCCATGTGAGTCTCCATCTCTCTCCCCACTCTCCCACAGTATTTTCTGTAGAATGGAGATTTTAGTGTCATGCCTTGTTTCTGTTGTTTTTTTTTTATAACCTACTTGTGGACTACTTTGATTACCTACCTCATGAACTCAGTTTTATATTCATTATTCAATCAAAACACTCACTTACATTTGTGGAACTTGGGGTTAATTTTTGCTTATGTGCAATTCTGACATTAGTCATCTACAAAGGGTAAACATTTTGATACCTAAATCTTTAAGTGGTAGTCATGATTCACTTAATTTTCTAGCTGAAAGTACGGTGATCCTGTAAATGATTCTGGGTCTACTTTACATGCGTATGCATGTGCATGTATACTTGAACTCAGGTCTATACTTGTATACAGCAAGCACTGTACACACTGAGCCATTTTCCCAGCCCACTGATATATGTATATGTGTGTGTATGTATGTATAATATATAATGTATGATATATATATACACACACACACACACACACATGTTTGTGTGTGTGTGTATTGATTTCTCTAGTCAGGATTTCACTGTATAGTCCCAGCTGTCTTGGAACTCACTCTGTTGGCCAGGTTGGTCTTGAACTCACAGCATTCCACCTGCTTCTGCCTTTGGAGCCCTGGGATTACATGTGTGAACCACCACTGCTCAACATACTCTTAAAAAATTTTAAGCTTGTATTACTCTAATTTAGACAGAAAGATGGTTTGTTTAAATTGTGCCTCGTGCCTTTTATCTTTGATAGTATTTATAGTTTCAGTATAATGCTTTATGTATAATGCCTTACACTTTTTTGAAGGAATATGTAGCTACAGCCTAGTAAATATTTTCCAATATTATTTCATTGCTTTCTGAGGAATACAATTATTAATAGATATTAATTAATTACTCTATTGGGACCTAACAACAACTAAATGACACCAAAAGGCTTTCTTTAGTTTATGTGCCCCCTCCCATACAAAACTCTAGACTATGTAATATGATAACAAATTGTTTCTACCAGATGTGGTGAGAGAGAGAGAGAGAGAGAGAGAGAGAGAGAGAGAGAGAGAGGGAGAGGGGAAGAGGAAGAAGGAGGAGGAAGAGGAAGAGGAGGAGGAGGAAGAGGAGGAGGAGGAGGAGGGAGGGAGGGAAGGAAGAAGGGAGGGAGAGAGGGGAGTGGAGAGGAGAGGGGGTATTTGCTGTCTAGTGCTCTATGAGTAAGAACAACTCTTGAGATAATCATTAAATGTTACTTGTATATATATATATGTGTGTGTGTGTGTGTGTGTGTGTGTGTGTGTATCAACAACAGTGAGTTCTTTAGTTCTGTGGACATTTACAGTTTTATAATCAAAGCTAAGCTGAAGTGTCTTTTTTCAAGTAATTATAAGATATTAAAGATGAAAACAACATTTTTGTTGGGGAACGTGAGACGGTACTAAATTCAGCAAACTCTTTCAATACTATCACAGGTGCTACCCCACCAAGAACTTTCAAAGAATGATACTGAAGCTCACACCCTGTAATTACTATCTTAAACATGGAGAAGTATCGATTAGAAGACACCATTTAGTTGTACAGTTCTGGTGTTCTTGTTGTCCCCTGTGTTGTATGATCCCAAGTATTTGTTAATAGCATGTCTTTATTGTCAAGCTATCATGAAATAAGATGGATAGTAAATTGGAGAAGATTAGAAACCTCTCACCATTATCTCTGTCATTACAGTAGATTTCGTGCTACAAATGAGTAAGACTTAATTTTCTACTGAGCAAGGATGGCCAGCATGCACCAAACTGAACAAGGCAAAGAGTATGGGCTGGGCTGCTTAGTGGAATATGTCTTTTAGTGAAGGAATCCTTGTGCAAGGTTCTTGACTCAGGAACTTGTACTCTTAAAAGCTTGGAGCCAGTGTTTCTGTTGGGAGCAAGCTCCATCTGTCTGTTGTGAAGGTCAGAGTAAATGGAACCACCAGAGGAAACATACACCTATGCCTGAATAATTTTTTTTTTCTGGTTGAACATCTGTTCTTTAGAATCAGTGTTAATATCACAGGAAGTAAGAGCTATTTCCTAGACTGGTGTGTTGCCCAACACCACATCCCGAGGTGCTATAAGAGAGAGAACAGCTGTGAAGGTACCAGCACCTGCTGCTAGGAGCTTGTTTCTGTGATGTTCACGATTAAAGGTGGATGTAAAAGACTTGGATTTCCAAAGGATTCTTTAGAAAAGTCATAGAAACAGAAAAACTTAAAAGAACATAATGTTAAGCGATATATGTATGTACTTGTGTGTGTGAATATATATATGCCAATACTCACCAGATCTGTGGATAAGATTTACCTTAAGTATTTATAATATTTTACTTCTCTGAAACAGTCACCATGGAGTATTTATGATGTATTTGTTTTAGGACATCAATGAACACAAAGCTCTGAGATGGTTTGTCTCATATAAAATTACATAATTTATTTACAGGCAATGATTTACTTCATGGACTTGTCACATTCTCGTTTATTCACTCGTCCCATGATGAGAAAGGACACAGCCCCACAATAATGTTATCAGTAGTCATATGGATCAGTTTCACAGAGAAGCCAAGGAATCCCATGATAGCAAGTCCTATTGCTGTGGCCATGGCCATCTTCTGGAATTCTGTTCTATCAGGTTTGGTGCGCCTTTAACCAGCCGAATTGAGTTCTTTGCAAACTGCCAACTTGGCTGGACAAACTGCATGACCTGATCCATGTCAGTGGGGTGGGGTGGCAGTCTGAGAGGAGACACGGAGCATGGGCTATAATATTTTCATTTAGCCTTTTGTATCATAACACACACACACATACACACACACACGCTCACACATGCAAACAAATGCAAAAACATTTCGTACCTTAAATGTGACCATTTTTGCATTGGCCCATCTGTTTGTATAAACACATATTTGCCAAATGAGAAATTGGCACTACTTGATCTATTGATATCGTACTAATCTTTATGATCTGTTATTTCTTCAATTTATGTTAGCACTGTTAGAATCATTTAGTATGGAGAAAGTGGTTAATTAATTTTAGCTTTTAACCAAAACTTTTGTGTTTTTATACTTGTTATCTATGTAATCTTTCACCTCTTCATAGATATGAATATATTCTAGAAAATCTATCTGATAGGCATAGTGAGTTTGACATTTTGGTATATTACTTCAAATCATAAAAAATGTTTAGTAATAGACAGCCCTCAAATATTTCCCCTTAATTCAGTCCAAGTCATAAATTATATTATCAGTATACATCATCCTTTTGTTTTCCAGACAGAGGCTACATTTATATTTGTCTTTATTCCTTGTTGGAATATAAAGGATGTACAGGTGGAAACCTGAGACACTCTCCGTTGATTGGCACATTGCTGTGTGGCCAGGAGGATAATGTTTGTAGTAACTTAACTCACTTTGACCTTCGTATTACTTCTACAAATTCTTGATCCCGTCTTCCACAAATTGATCCAGTGTTCACTAACTTTCTCTTATTGATGAATTGTTCTTTTAACATTGTGTCCATGTTTCCTTGCCGTTTTTGGTGGTTCTTCGACTTATGAGCATTTCATATTATTTTTATTACATCACTAAAAGAAAATTTAAAAGTAACTTGTGACAGAAATAGTAAATTAACTCATCTGATACACCTCTGATAACATTCAGTAATTTCACAAGTGATAAAGTAGAACATGTTACTATTTAAGGTATGCAGTCACAGTTGGACTCAGTAACTGGCACACTTTCTGCTTTTTGGGGGGAGTGAAAAATCTAACTGATCATAGAAGTGTTTTTATTGGCAACTGATAATTTAAGACTGGTTATTTTTAGATTGACTATGTCACATAAAAGGAAATCGTGGGTCACACTGGACAAGATTGGGTACATTCCAGTTAGTGGATAGGCATGATTCTATTATTGGAATCTATAAAATCGTATAAATATCTTAAAAGTAGTTTGTTTATATGTTCATCATATTTTATTTTATAAATCTTTTTCTTTTTAAATGGCATCATTAAAAATTGTGAAAAGAACTTCTTGACTTAGTCCACTCAAAATTATTTTCAAAATTATTTAAATTTAATCAAGCTGCCTTTTTTTTTTTTTTTTACAGGTAACTCAAATGTTTTCCTTGTAAGATTCTGCATTATTTCCTTTGATGAGGGAGGACCTGTACTCTCACAGAACAGCTGTGAGACATGTAGCTGAAGGTTGTCAACTTGCACACATACCCAGAGGAACTGAGTATCAGGGGTGCAAACATGGGAAATAGAGAATTCCTATTTTTTTTTTCGTTGCCAAGTTCTCAGTTTCTTCAGTCAGATCAGATCTACATTGCTAATGATCTTACAGTGGCAAGTGAAAAGATAAATGGAATTTAACTTTTTTTGTGCACTCTAAACTGAAAGAGACACCATAGATCTTTTTCTTTAATCGATCCAAGCCCAAGTCCAATATGTCTAACTAGGAAACTGTTCATTCAAATAAAAACCAAGAAGCTTCTCAACCCTAATGTGTCTGAGACAGCAAATCAATTCCAAACACAACAGTTTTGCTTAGTAAATGTCGGAAGGAGTAAACAGAGCTTCTGCAAGTCAATAAATACTAGGAATCAGTGACATGCACTTTATGCTTCAGGTCATATTTCTGATATCCTCAAAGTAAAGTAAATATTATTTTATTGTTAAATTACAGTAACCTTCTTAGCAGTCGAGAATACCTTTCTAATAATCAAGGTTTCATTCTCAATTGTTTCCTTCATACTTCAGTTAATGTTAGCTAGTCTTCTAAGAAGACTGAGGATTTATGCTTCCTGTTAATCATATTTTACTACACTCAGTATTGTATCATCCTACATATTTCACATACTTCAGAGTAAATCTTCTTTATTGATGTAGGTTTTATAGAGTGACATTTTGCTTGGTAATAATTATTGAAAAAGGATAAAGCAATATTGAAGTAGTCTTCTATCCAATCAATCTAGAAACAGAAGATTTTAAAATGATGACTTGATGTTAGGAAGAAAACTACAGTAAATGCGCACTTCTTCACAGATTCTTTGGACAGTGTCTGATTTGTCATGTTTCTATTACTGAAAAGACACAGGCTCCAAAAGCATGCAGTATAACCTGTTTGCAGTACACAGTGCTGTGTTATCCATATCTTGGTAGATAAGATCATGATTTAGTAGTTGTCAGTCAGTATAAGCCTTTGACAATATCTTTTTCTAGTCATCACTACTTCACATTAAGCCTTATTCAAGGTGTCATCTCACTTGGTTTATGCTTTCACAGTAGCTTACTGTATTCTCTAATAATTCCCACCAGGTTCCTTTAGCCAGGAAATGGGGGAATCACAAGAAACTATACCCTCTTTTTCTATACTAATGTCCAACATGTACATCTTTACATTACAGATTTCAAAACAAGGTGATGAATAGTACCTAAGTAATAGCCAAATCACGAGTTCACTTAGAACCAATGTTATAGATATAGACATTTTATTGATCTTAATCCATGAAAGCTAACAGGCTAGATATATTAAAGAATATTGTAATAAAATATGACCATAACAGATATATCTGAAATGTAATCTTATTTTTATGCAATCTTCATTTGATTATTAGTACACAGATATATAAACGTTAGAATATTTTGTCAGGTACTAAGTCTAAAGCTGTCTCAAAAATCATCACCAAGGGGCTGGAGAGATGGCTTGGCAGTGAGAGAATTGGCTGTTCCTGCCAGGGTCACGGTTCACCTCCCAGCACTCACGAGGCCACTCACAGCCATCCTTTACTCTACCTCCAGGAGTTACATTGCCTTCTTTTGGCCTCCACAGATTCCAGACACAAAACAAGATGCAAATACATACATGTGGGCCAACCTTCGTACCCATAAAATTAAGGTGAAAATTTGTTTTTACAATAGTACGTAAAATCAGTAGTAAATAATAGCAAACAGAGAGTAAAAAAAATTATCATCAACCTGCTCAGGTTATATTTGGGGAGTACCAACGTTTCTGTCCCACCGTCATCATTTGATGTAAACAACCAATTTGAATGTTATGTCTATTTAAAATTCTAGAACCACATTCAACTGTACTTAGTTTAGAGTCACTGTATTGTTTTGCTTTGATGAATGAAAAAATGAAGTATACAAATACATTCATTTTAAATGTCATATTGGAAAATTTATTTCACAGTAAGTAAATACTGTCAGATTTCTCCCTTGTATAAGAAAATTTTCTATTTTGCTTCTGTTTCTACTTTGAGTCTTAATTTAACTTCCTGGATTTTTATTTCTCAGTTCAAATATTAACATGCCTAGTAATATTAAGACTTTATCCTTGAATCTGAACTAATAATGAAGTGTTAGCCAGTAGTGAATGCTGCCCTGCATCAGACTTAAATGAACAACCAGATGTTTAATTTCATCCATAAATTCACATTTGAAGGAAATGATGTTAGAGTCTCAATTATTATTGCACCGGAGGTGTCTCTACTTCAATTCAATATTATTTTATAGATGTTTGGTCTTTTTTCATGAAACTTTGCTTAAGAGCAAGTGATGTTACTGGAGTCTGTGTGTGAATTAATAGTATTTTGAGTGTTCATCAGAATGAAATATCTCTCCATGTATGTGTTTCTTTCTGGTTTCTTTCATCAAAGATAAATTTTAACTTAGAGAATGTATACATATTTTTGAGGTATAGAAAATAGTTTATACCATCTGGTGATATTTAAAATAATATTACTGTAATTTTTAAAAAGTTGTTTGCTCATACTATATGGTGGTGATACCTCTTTTGTTTTTTTTGGATTTTATTTGGTTACCACTATATTTCTTATTTAAAAAAAATATGAAGCTTGCCAATCTTATAAATATTTTAGATAACCAATTTTGTTTTATTGATCATGTGTATCTTTTGTTTTAATTTTTTTGTTTATCTATGTTCTGGATTTTATTTTCTTCAATAATCCAGTTAGTATTTTTCTTTCTCTAGTAAATATTTTATATGCATTGTAGGTTGTTTATTTGAAATCCATTTTTGGCAAATATATTTATTGTTATAATCTTTATTAATTCTTATTAATACATTTTAAGAATTTATACATTTAGCCAGTGCTGTCCTGGAACTCACAGTCATCTTCTTTCCTCAGTTTTCCAAATGCTGAGATTTCAGGCATGTGTATCTGCGCCTGGCTTAATACTACATTTTGATGTTTACGTTTTTCAAGAGCTTCTTATTTCTCCCATGCATTTGTACACTTCTCACTGTTCTGCATGTTAATTTATTGTCTTATTCTATGGTAGCCTGAGAAGATTCATGTTCTAATTTGTATTTTTAATTTTGAAAGTGAAATTAATGAAGCCTTAACCTTTGATCTGTTCTGGATGACGTACCATGCAACAATGGGAAGAGTGTACGTTTGTTGCAGTTGGATGAAATGTTCTTTAAATGCAGAATAGGCCTCTTTGCTCTGTAGTGTGATTCAACTCAGACACTGATTTTTCTGTCTATACAAACCATGGAAGAGTGTGATATTGAAGTCTCAAGTATTATTGTCCTGGAGAATGCCTCTAGCTTTACTCCAATAATATTTTATATATGTAGTTAACTAATTGTATATGTATATTTTTAATTGAAACATGATTTTCATTAATTTTTTTAAAAATTTATAATCTGTACTTATGGTCATGGTTTCTGATTCTGTTCTTTTTTCTTATTTATTCTTCTCCTGTTTACTTCTGTTTTCTGTCAGCATAGTATATCTTTTACTAACAGCTTTCTCTTATCCTCTGTAAGATAATTTTTAATAAGTTATAAGAGAAGTAAACAGTTGAGTCTTAGGGTTTTTTCTTTACTATCTGGTTTCTGTCTTTCCTGTGATAAATTCAGTCTATTTGCAATCAAACGTATTGATTTATACGAACATCCTAATTATATTTTATTTATAGAAAACAAATTATTTTGTAGAAAAAATTCTGATTCTTTTCATATTCTTTAGTTCTTTCCATCTTTGTTATTTGTTTTTCTGGTTAGATTGTCTTCCTCTTTCTGGTATCCATTTTGCAGTATGTGCACTGATGTATGCTTTTATAATAGTAGTAATTATCCTTTTGTCTTTGGTGTATTGCCATTCTGATGATGAGTTCTGTCAGTTTCTGCTTATTTGACAAAATACTTTTTTTCTCTTTAGTTTACAAAGTCTTGTTTCCTGAATACAGAGTTCTTGGCAGTGTTGTTTGTTGTTTTTCCTTTCAGTTTCAGTCTGTCATCTTGAATTCTCTTACAGTTGGTAAGATCTCTGTATAGAAATCCGCTGTCAGTATAGTGGCATGTCAATGAGCATTTACTGTCTTCTTTAGACTTTCATGATTCTTTTGTAATTTTTCCTATAATGTAGTGTGTGTGTGTGTGTGTGTGTGTGTGTGTGTGTGTGCTTGTTCATATCCAACTGAAGGCCTGGGGATTTTTCAGCTGTTATTTAAGTTTGGCTAAGCCCCTCCTCCTTTCCTCTCATGCAATTCCCACAATGCACACTTGCTCACTTAATAAAAATTCTCACACGGTTTAATAATTCTTTTCACTCTTTTTTTTCTGTCTGACCAGTTATTTTTATGACTACTGAAGCTCATAATATTTTGTATTTGGCTTATTCTGTTGAAGAACTATGTAATTTTATTTTACATTTAATTTATACAAGTTTTGAACTCTAAGGTATTTGATGTTTTTATAATTTCTATCTCTTTAGTTCTCATTTAATAAAGACTGCCTTCTCCCATTTTGTTGTATTATTTACTATATACTCTAATACATGTCTTTTACTGCTTTTTATTGGGGAAGATTTTTTTTCATATAATACATTCTGATTGTGGTTCTCCCTTCCCAGCATCTCCCAGATTCCCTCGCCTCCCACCCACCCAAATCCACGTCCTTTCTTGGTCTTTCACATCATCACATCTTCAAACAGGTATTGAAGAAGTAAAGAAGGAAGGAAGGAGAGAAAGAAAGCAAGAGAGGAAGGGAGAAAGAAAAGGAAAGAAAGGAAAAAGAGTAATAATAACAAACAAACCCAAAGAAAACCAAAGAAAGAAAGAAAAAGCATAAGACGCGCGTAGAGAGGGTATGCAGGGAGACTCACCTGGCTTTACCATTCAGCCATACTGTTAGCCTTACTCTTATCTTTATTATTTTATTATTTTTGTTTATGTAGCATAATTTCTTTACTAAGGCAGAATTACTACTAATACTTATTTTATAAACATTTCTCTAAGCAAATCTTTAGCTGTATCCTGCAAATTTTGACTAGTTTTATTTTCATCTTAAGTCAATTCTAAATAGTTTCTAAGACTGGTTTCTTTTGTTGTTTTACTTATTTAAAGTGTTTATATTAAATATCTAAGTGTTTGGAGATTTTCCTGTCTTTAACTTGTAGATGACCTCTCTGAGCGTATTTTGTTTAGCCTCACACTTAGTATTGCTTTTCTTTGCTCCCCCCAGCACACATTACAGTTGAACTTGGTGGATAGTTTATCTGGAAGGAATATACATCTGTTGGGTAACTTATTTAGTGTCCCTTCTTTCAGTGAATGACTGTGAGAGGAGCCTCCAACTCTAATGATGCGTCCCTCTCATTAATTATCTTGGGAAAGTAATTTGAAGTTCTCACATTACTAGTTCATACACCATTTTTACATATTCTTGAATTAGCACATATACCATTATGTATTTTTCCATATTATCTCTATTGATTTTTATGGGGAGATTGAAAACTCCATCACCATCTTTATAGACTTCTCAGGAAGAGTTTTTAACATGAATACAATTATTAAAGATCTTATAATCCCAAGGGCCTTTTTTTTTATGGACAAGAGAAAAGTAGCCATTTTCACTAGTCTAGTCAATTATCTTTGAATTGCTATTTTGGTGAGCACAGAATTCATTTATTAAATTCCAGGTGGATCAAGGGCCTCAACGTAAAACCAGATGCACTGAATTGAATAGAAGAGACAGTAGGAAAGAGCCTCAAACTCTTTGGCACAGGAGAATTTTCGTAAACAGAACAACAATGGCTCAGACTCTAAGATCAAAATTTGATAAATGGGACCTCATGAAACTGAAAAGCTTCTGTTAAGGCAAAGGACACAGTCAACAGGACAAATCAGCAACCCACAGAATGGGAAAAGATATATTCACTAACCCAACATCTGGTAGAGGGCTAATAGCCAAAATATATAAAGAACTCAAGAAACTAATCTCCAGAAAAACCAAATAACCCAATTTAAAAATGGAGTACGGAGTTAAACAGAGAATTCACAACAGAGGAATCTTGAATGACCAAGAAGCACTTAAATGTTTTTTAAAAATTTATTTATTTATTTATTTACAGTCCAGATATTATTCCCCTCCTGGTCCACTTTCTGACCGTCCACATCCATACCTCCTCCCTGCCCCCTGTCTCCATGAAGATACCCCCACCCCCACCCCGCCAGACCTCTAAAGTCTCTGGGGCCTCCAGTCTCTTGAGGATTAGGTGCATCTTCTCTGACTGAACCCAGACCCAGCAGTCCTCTCCTGTATACGTGTTGGAAGCCTTGTAAAATCCTTAATCATCAGGAAAATGCAAATCAAAATGACCCTGAGATTCTACCTTACACCAATCAGAATGGCTAAGATCAAAAACTCAGGTGACAGCAGATGCCATCGAGGATATGGAAAGAGAGGAACACTCTCCTCTATTGCTCCACTGAAACTGGTAGAATCACTTTGGAAATCAATCTGGTGGTTCTTCAGAAAACTGGAACTAGACCTATCTGAAGACTCAGCTATAACACTCTTGGGCATATGCCCAAAAGATGCCCCACCATAACAGGGACATGTGCTCCACGATGTTTATAGTGGCCTTATATGTAATAACCAGAAGCTGGAAACAACCAAGTTGGTCCATGGCCCCCAATACATATATAGTTGAGGACTGCCTGGTTTGGCCTCAGTGGGAGACGATCCACCTAATCCTCAAGAGAATTGAGGCCCCAGGAAAGGAGGAGACCTGGTGAGGTTGGGGGAGCACCCTCTCAGGGACGGGGAGGAGGAATGGGATGAAGAACTGTGGGAAGTGGTACCAAGAGAGGGGCAACTGGTTGATTGTAAATAAATAAAAATAAAATAATAAACTAAATTATGAAGAAAAAAAGAAAGAAAAATGTGTGTACGTTTCAAGTGAATGGAGCCCTTTGCCATGCAGACAGCTTGATGGTAACTATTGGGATAGAATTTTACCCCTGCTTATACTTAATCTAGATTTAAAGAAATGGTGGGCATGCTCAAGCATAGGCAGATATCCTGTTAATTATTCTCCATTAAGATACTGCAAATGTCTTGTGCATACTAAAGAAACACTATTTTATTAAATTAACATACACAGTATATGGAGGACTTACTATTCTAGTTTTTCACTTATGAGTATTTATGAAAAATTTCAAAACTATTTAAAATATGTTGACTAAAATTTTATTAACCATTTTTTATATTATCAAATGCTGTGAAAATTGGTCAGTTGACAAGTTTGTAGAATGGATTAAATCATAAATGGCTTATTGTCTTCTTAAGAAAACAAACTCCCTTTGTCTTTCAAAACCAAACATTATTCTCTCATGTGTTTAGCAGCAGGATTGCTGAAGCATAGGAGAGTCTGCATTTGATGCTTTCACGCACACATATCCTGTTCCTCACCCTCTTCTCGCCTGCTCCTAAGCCTCTGTCCTCTGCCTGATCCTCCTCCTTTCCCTGTAGTTCCTCTTTTGATGTCATGTCTCTTTCCCCCCAGATTATGTGTATGAAAGAAAACACAGCTGCCCTTCTAGATCGGGCTCATCTCGTTTCCCACTGTTGTCTTCTAATGGTTTCCTGCAAACACATGTACCTCACTAGGCACTCATTGATAGGTACCTAGATCAGTTCTGTAATTTGGGTAAAGATAGATATATGTGTTTCTTCATTGTGTATAGATTTTGATTCTTTTAGAAATAATATAGCCTGGTCATATGAAAGTTGTGATCTGAAATTCCAAGGTAGCCCTACACTGATTTATACAGTGGCTAGATGAGTCTACAGTTCTACCAACAATATATAATGTTTTTTTTCTCCCTTTTCTCCACACCTTATCAGTGAGCTGGGCAAACAGCTCACTGGTAAAATGCTTCAAGGTTCTGGGTTTGAACGCTATCACCACAAACAATAAAAATAATGACTTACCACTAATTTTAGCACTAGAAAAACATTTTGAGAAGACAGAGTCTGATCTTCTGGATACAGTCCAGATGTAGTGCTTAAATTTATGGATAAAATATATGGAATAATCTGAGAAGTGTTTTGGAGCAGGGAGAGAAATGTGCTTTTGAAAATAATTGTTACTAGGGCTTCAAGCTTCCTTCACTTCACCTGTAATTTCTCAGTGAACACATTCATATTTTGAGTCATTGGATTTGGGAATCAAATTATTACTAGTCTGCTGGCTAAATTACTCTTTCCATCTGCTGGGACAGTGTCATGATCATTTGAGCCCTAGCTTTATATTAGCAGAAATTATAAATCACAATGTCTTTAAATCCCACCAAACTGTATAAATATGACCAAAATAAATATTTGTGCCAGATTTGTTATCTTAAAAGGAAGGCAAAAAATAAATATAAGTCGATAAATCAAGATAAAATTAGAGCACATTGAAGGTCATGATGTCTAATGCGGTGTCTTGGTAGCCACATGTCTTTTGGATGGTCTTTTTGGTCCAGACTGTTAAGAACAAAGAGGCTTCTGCTTTAATGCTTAGCCAAACAGTGGGGACATTTATGCTGTTTGTTTAATTAGCATGACTCAATCTACTCTTGTAATAATGTTAATACTTTAAGTGCGTTTGTCAAGCTTGTTTGCTCATTGGTTTCTTTGTTGTTGCAGAGCAGACTTGTCCTGAAGTCACTGAACAATGACTGATTATGTGAGCATCATAACTTGATCTCTACATTACTTGTAAACTTTGTGGAGAGCACCAGTAAGAGGGAAATAAAGGAAACATCATGAAGTTCTGTAGGAATGTTTCATTTGCATTCATTATTGTCATTAGAATGAAAATCCCACTCATTCTGTCTACTCCATTATCATAAACTGAAGAATTACATGTTTATTATTTGTTAAATTTTATTTCAGTGCTTCTTATTTATATGAAATCACCTTAAAATTATGGGCTTTTAGAAGTTTCCTCCACATAATGATACGAACACGTTTACTCCTAGGTTTCATACAAGTTTGTATCTTCTTTTGAATAGCTTGTTCATTCTTCCTCATGCACTTAAAAGTAATTCTGAAGGTAGACTTGTCTCCTTTTACTACTCGATTCTACACAGCATGGGGATGCAGCATATGCTTGTTGTTAGTGGTGCCATATCAACAGTTTCAAGATCTTGTTGTTGTCTATGCATCCTCGATCAGTGTTTGTAGACTCTGGGAATTGCTACTGGGGAAGCACATCCAACTGAAGACCTTAAAGAAGTTACTGATGACTGTGTAGAGTCTGCTCCAGTTTTCAAAAGTAGTTTAGATTTATATGCACAGACGTTTACAAATACAGTTGAGATACCTCATAAAATATTGGCATGCGAAGTATCTTGATGCAACAAATGAGGAATGGATATTTAAGACGTGAGGAGTTAGTTATATGACAACCTAGGTGGTTTGTCAGAAAATGGTCAGGCAGAGTATGGGCAGGGAGAAACTTGGAGAAAATCTGAACCAGATGATTAGAGTTTTGATTAGCAGAACTAAGGAAGTTTAGATTGTGATTAAAGAAGCTGTTGAAAAACTTTGGGTCAGATCATACCATTTTTGTATATTGCCTGAAACTTTACATTTTAATTGAATTTTTGTGTTCTCAATTTAAAAACAATTTATGAAATGAAACTTTTCATTTAAGTCTTATAAACCACTGTAATTTGTGCAATCCCTGGGATGTGACTATTCATGATGAGACTTTAATATTTGCATATGTGGTGTATGAATGTGTGTGGACATGGGTTTGCAAGTTCATTTCTCTGTGTCTGCAAATAACAGGTGGAAGAGGATTTACGGGAACAGATTAAGGAATAATAAACTCAGTCTCCGTGAAGATGGTGATCAGCCTAAGTAGATTATCACATTGTAGGCAGGTTTCCCAAAGCTCATTCTGTGCCTTCCCAAATACTTATTTCCATATCATCTATTAGTTATACTAGGATCTGTGTTTGAATTCGTATATTTACCCAATTTAAATGTAGATTTATTTACATAGTACAAATGATTGTTTTAACAAAAAATAAGGTAAAAACCAAGAAGAATATTATGAAGAAAATTAATACAACTCTCAATTAATTAATACTAACATTTGGGGTTTAGTTGTTACTATTCAAAATCTCTGTGCCTTAATTAATTGATAATAAATAACAGTTTAGGGGGTTTATTTGATCTAGTTAAAATATGCAACTGTATCAGAGAGAATCTTGGGAATGAATACACTAAAAGTACTTAACAGGAATGTCAAAGTCAACATCTAAAATACACTACTTTTAATTTCAACATTATATCTAATCTACCTACCTATCATCTATCTATCTATCTGTCTATCTATCTGTCTGTCTGTCTGTCTGTCTGTCTGTCTATCTATCATCTATCTATCTATCATCTACCTATCATTTATCTGTCTCTCTACCTGTTTAACTATCAGTTATATATTCTAAAGTAATACATAAAAAATTTGAAGTTCATATACATTTTTCCATTTCATGTTTCAAAATGCAACTTAACTAAAAAGGAAAAATTAGATTAAACTTTAAAAACCTTAAAAGACTTTGATATTAAATGTAGGACAATTTTAAAGAAGTGAGACTAAGTCAGTAGTAATAATGTGCCATTGTCGTTTGAAGCACACTGTGCTTCTACCAGTAGGACTTCAGTTAATGCTGAGGATTCCTGTCCACCCATCTTAAACTACTTTTATTTTTATGTCTTATCTATGTGCTTAAAATGTTCAATTCCACATTTATAGTGCAGAAAATTATTTTTGAAATTACAGCATACTCATCTTAGAAAGTGTTGTATGCACTGAAGAAAGCAATGTAAAATGGTCCTGTGCATTCGCTAACTTGTTTATGAATTATAACACATTTTTCTTTAAGAAACACGAAAGTATGAGACATTAAAGTTGTTTAAATTTAGTTTGACTTTCCTGTAAAGAAGTGACATTTAATCGCAAAGCTTCCTGTGAAAACTGGAAATAACAAGAACCTAGTGTTTGCTGCTTTAATTTACACAGGTATTTCCTAGTTCTGAAACCTGGAGAGAACAGAATGGGTAGACTGCATTACCTTCGTTTTTTTAACATTGAGTAACTCAAAGTAGAATGTTCTTTGTTAATCAATAACTTTAGATGACAGCTTCCCCCAGTTGTCAAATTAACCCTTTTCTACTAAACTATTACTATTTCATTGATGTTTTTATACTTTGTTTTACTGTGCTTCTTAAAAATGATTTATTCTTCTCTTATAACATATGTCTTGACAACAGCTTCCCCTCCCTCCAAAAAATATGGAATGCTTCACGAACTTGTGTGTCATTCATGCTCAAGGTCCATGTAAATTGTTCCAACATTAGTAGATGTGCTGCTGAAGCGAACACACACACACACACACACACACACACACACACACACACACACTAGGGACTAAGTTTTGTATTGATCAACAACTCCTGGGCATGCAAACTGTTTTGGAGTGTAGTTGACATATCCTGTGATACTTCATTGGAGAAAATTCATTTTCCCTTTCCTAGCAGGTATAAATGGAAAATTTCTTCTTGTGTTGGACATGTACCTCCTCAAGCTCTGCAGTTGGTCAAAGAGGACTACCTCCTCTGCGAGAAGAAGACCAATCCTCAGTCAAGGATTTATGAGTAGCTTCGATTCTCAACTACAACCTCCACCCAATCTCTCAGAATCCTGATTCTTACTTAAATTTAAACTATACATGGCCATTCTGATACAACACTTATAGCGCTGGACAGGGCTGGGACTTTGTTTCCTCATAAAGCTCTATTCACTCCTCCTTCTCTGTAGAGTGTGGGGTATGAATGCTTCAGAGCCTTAGAGGTAGTCAGAGTACTGACTGGTGAACTAGGCTCCTTAGAACTTAATAGTGAGCTGAGCAGTCTCTGGCTTCTCAGTCAACCTAGGATTGATGATATTACCATTATTTTGGTAAGCTTCTACTTCAACCTATCAGTTACTGTATGGAAATGTTTAACTGGATTGCCAATGCTTATATTTTCATTAGGAGGAAGATTCTAAATTTTCTGAGATTTTCTAAACTGTTCAGGGTCTTCTGCATAGCCACTTTCTTATGCACAAAGTCTAGTTTACATGTGGTGAAAAAGAAAAGCCAGGGACTTGCTCCTGTTTATTTTTCTGTTCTGATGTGCTTCACTGTTTTTCTGTCTTCTGTCTGCTTCCCAGTTTCCCGTGCTTATTTTCATGTAAAAATATCACTTTGCTGAATGTAGTACAACAAGTAAGAAAAAGTATGCTTGCATTTTCACAGTTAATGAAATTTGAGCACATAGATTTTACAGAATAATGTGAAATGATTCTTGAAAAATAAAGAGATTTAGGAAATGAAGAGACAGTTCAGTCAGTAAAGTTTTACCTTGCAAAGGAGAGGACTATGCTTGATATACAAATACTAAAAAAAAGCCAGATGTGGTGGCACACAATGGAATTCTAGTGTTTGGGAGGTGGACACGTGGATCTCTTGGGATTGCTGGCCAGCTAACCTAGCTTAATTGATGATCCAAGATCCCAGGGAGAGAACTTTTCTCAAAAATGATTGTGGACAGCACCTGAGGAACAGCACCCAAGGTTGACCTTTGACCTCTATATGCACATTATATGAACATACATACATGTATGAACACATGTACATGCACATACACATGTAATAATGTTGAAATCTGACAAATTCAAACCAAGTAACCTGGTTATCTTTCACATGTTTTTATTCAGTTATAAAAGCAACTAAGTTAATTCAACTTGTTTCTTCAAGAGAAATGTCTAGATGACTCTTGGGGCAATTCTGACCAATAGAAACTGCTTTTATTGGACTCTGCTGAAAGACAATGCTATTTTTATGAAGGGTTCCTGCTTACTTTTAAAGGTTTTTTTTTTTAAATAATGATAACATGCCTCTTTGCATGTTGTAAATGTTAAATAGTTCATCTGCTGTTTTGCTCAAGGTCTCTCATATAGATAGACTCTCCTCTCAAAAGTAATAGTTTGAAAGGCAGCTTGAGTTTCTTTTCTTCTGTTCTTTAAAAGGTAAACAGTTCCAGCCCTAGAATAGAAACCCATAATCCACAGAGTCTCTGATGGGCAGCCAGAGGAATGGCTTGGCTGCATGGACTTCAACAATTTTTTGCAGCAGAATCATACATATCCAAATGTAGAATCTGGCAGTTTGGAATACCATGTCTGTGTGAGGAATTCCCAAGGGGGCCTCTGGAACTCTCATGGAGCACTCCTGGGTTACAGCAGTAACATGGTAGGCAGAGCGCTTCTATAGTCATAACAAAATATGTGTTAAATAGTTTGTGTTCTAAGTAATACAAGTATAATATAAAGCAGGTGACTAATACTGCTTAACTCTTTAAATATACCATATGTGATAAAATATAGCCAAATTGTAATTATTTCCATAAAAAAGCAGATACATTCCAGCATTTCAAAACTGTACAGCTAGGGTCATGAACTCTGAGGTTATATGCATGATGTGTATTGACATACCATTTCTAATTTATTATGTATAATCAATTATAAAATGGTAAGTGAATATTCAAATATTCAGGTCGAGAGTAACATCTCTTTTATGTGAATAAACTACTTCTCTAAGAAAACATCCCTAAGAAACATGTTCTCCTATGCTGAGCTGATCCTTTGTATTGTTTAGCCTCATGGGTGTGACTCCGTAGCTCGTGGTCTCAGCTTTAATCGTCAGTATACCACAGACAGCTGCCATGTTATCCCTACAGTTCATAGCCAATCTGAAGCTGCCCCTTGGGAAACACAAGGGAAAATCAAAAGTATTTTCACCAATATTATATCAATAAATTCATATTATATTGAAATTTTACATAATGAAACCAAGGAGCCGAGATATATGAAAATGTTAATACATGACAATGAGTCTTCCTGAGTCTTCACTCGTGATGGGCATTTGTTCTCAAGCAATGTCACCCTTTTGCGAGACTGTTAGCTGAAGTCAGTATCAGTGTGATGAAACTAGTATTTGTCATTGTCTTAGTGTCCTTATAATATACGTTGTAGGGAAAAGGTTATTCATTCTGGTATTTGAGAATATTAACAGGTGTACATGGCTGAGTTGAAGAGAATGCTCATTCCGTTCTTATAGAGAAAGAGAGGCCAAGACAGGATGGTTTTGAAAGCATATTTACCAATTCTATCTGACCTGGGCACAGATTTTAGGATAATGAGAATCAGGACACTATAGACATACATGTTCACCCAAAGGTTAAAGCCAGGTGGCCTATCATATGCAAAAACTAAACCAATAGCAAAATGAAACAGTAAAAGTCTTGTTCTCATATTGTTAACTTTCTTCACTCAAGGTATCTTCTAGTCGAGTCTTTCATAATCTGGGTGGCATGTAAGACTAATCCCGTCACTTCAGAGACTGAGGCAAGGAGACTGGGAGTGCAAGGACACTTTTTAAAAATCTCTCTTTTACTTTTTAGTCTTCCTGTAGCATTTAAACATCGAGACATTATATTGTCTTTGCTCACAGTGTTGTGTCATCAGATTCACAGCATGAAGCATACTGGGTATAGACAACCTCCTGAACACACTGAGCTAACAGCTACAGGCTACTTCTGGGTCCTTTCCTGGTTCTCATCACTCTTCCATCCCTTTGGCTATGATGAACTCCTATTTAAAAAAAACAAACAAACTAAACACTATGTTTGTTACTGCACTGCAGAATGGGGTGAGCATCATTATAGAAGGTTATCACTGCTCTGTCAGAGAAAAAATCCAGCCAAAGGTTATAAGACAGCATTTGGTATAATTATTTAATTAATAGAAATGAAATAGTGCAATAGTGAAGGCCTTGAATACCCATTACAGGATACCAGAACTGTGGCTCAGAGCCAGATTAGGGCAGTTCATGTTTTAAAATAATGAAATGATGAATATTATTGACTCTTTACGTTTTCCTTCCCTATGGATTGCATGTTGATTGAAATAAAGACATCTGTCTTTTTTTGGATACTGAAAGCTTTGGTTGCTATAGCAACATATTGACAAGAGACTTAGAGTTGGTTCATTCTCAAATAATCTTCATCTCTTTTCTCTTTACATATAGAAAAAGTACACAAGGACAAGGAGGTCACTGGAGTCTTTATAACCAGTAAGCTTGTTTCTTAGCGATGACACCCTTGCCAAGCACACATACTAAGCAAGTAAAAAAATGTACATGCTTTTCTTCCACGGAACATGGCACTATCTGATTTTTAAAGTTTCCTGCCTCCCTCTCTTCCTCCCCTCTCACCACCCCCTTGCTCCACTCCTTCCTTCTCTCCCTAAAATTGTGATGCCAGGGTGTTTGGTGGGTGCATAGAAGGAGGGGAAAGTCAGTGAAAGAAAGTCTTCAAAAGCTTGTGCTCAAACAGAGCTGGGTTGCTAGGGGGAAATACGGTTATTTGTAGCTAACATGAAGCCATTCCAAAATGCGCTCAGTGTTAGAGGCAAACAAGTTCGACATTTTAAAGAGGTATGGATTGAATCTTCCAACATTCAAAAATAATCTTTTGACATTTTTGGATTTGGAGATCTTTGTATTTAAAGCTTATAAACTGCTGGGGGCAGGGAGGAGCGAGGAGTAAAGTTTCTAGGTTGAGGACATGAGTCAAAAATAAGTCATGTATTTATTTGTAGCATTTATTTGTAAAAACTTATTTTTCTGTGAATTCTGTGGTGGAATTGGATTAATCAAATAAACTAGCATGCTGGAGAAACAAATGTGTAATCATATTTTAATTTTATTTACTGACTCTTCCCCTAAATCCAGAGACTTATAATTCAAATCTTACCCTGTTGCTCTACAAATTTGTATAAAGTGACATTAGATAAATTAGGCAAAAATTTTAAATTATTTACATTTAATTTATTATAGTTACAGTGCTTTAAATTTTGCTACAGGATGAGGAGGAACAACTTATTCACATCATCACAATATTTTCAGTAAGTAAAGGAAAGAAAAATCATTGCATTTCTCATAACTCTTGACTATATTACTCAGAATTCAAACCTACTTATTGGCCTAGAACCATATGATTAAAAATTATTTTGTATTAGCATATAAATTATTATCGTGTTCTTCTTTTCTCCTCTCCTCTCCTCTTCCTCTTCTTTTCTTTTTTCGAGACAAAGTTTCTCTGTGTAGCCCAATCCATTCTGGAACTCACTCTGTAGCTCAGGCCAGCCTTGAACTCAGAGATTCACTTACCTTTGACTCTTGAGTACTGGGATTAAAGTCTAAATACCACTGCCTGGCTCATTATGGTGTTTTGTTGTTTGTTTGTTTGTTGTTTTGGGTTTTTGTTGTTTTTTGTTTTTGTTGCTTATCCTTCCTTTACAACCTCTTTCCTGCTTTGTGGCCCCTTTACTTTACTTTACTCTTGTTCATCAATGCTTGATGCTTTCACAGCCTGAACCCCTTTGCCTACCCTTTTGTTTACATACATGAGCAAGGTCTTGCTGGGCAGCGGCCGCCTTTAATCGCAGCACTTGGGAGGCAGAGGCAGGAGAATTTCTGAGTTCGAGGCCAGCCTGTTCTACAGAGTGAGTTCCAGGACAGCCCGGGCTACAGAGAGAAACCCTGTCTGGAAAAACCAAAAAAAAAAAAAAAAAAAGTCCTTATGTGAGAAAGAACAGGTACCGTTCCTCTCCTGAGTTACCTCACTTAATACCTTCCAGGTCCATTAAGTTTTCTAGAAAATTTCCTTTTTGTTTAAAATTAAAATTTTATTGCATAACTACTTTACATTTCCATTATCCATTCATCTCTTGATAGACACCTAAACTGGTTCTATTTCCTTCCTCTCATGAATAAGGCAGCAATAAACCTAGTCTTGCGCATACTTTTTGTGGTAAGATGTAGAGTCCTTTGGGGTCATTCCCTGTAATGATAAACTGGGCTGCATATTAGTTTTATTTTAAAATTTTGAGAAATATCCATAGTGATTTTCATAATAGCAGAGTAGTTTATAGTACCCCAGCAGTGACTAAGGATACTTTCCTCCCAAAGCATCACCTGCATCTGTTAGCATTTGTTTTCTGGGCTGGAGTAAGATGGAATCTTACAAGTGGCTCTTCTTTGTATTTCTAGGAGGATTAAGGATATTGATTACTAAATCAATACACACACACACACGTTTGTGTTTCTTCTTTTTTAAGTGGTGATATTTTTTGCTGTTTAATCTTTATATACTGTAAATATTAACCCTCTGTCTGAGATATAGCTGGCAAAGATCTTCCTCATTCTGTAGCTCTCTGTTTATTCTGCTGATAGTTTCATGTACTGTGCAGAAACTTCTTAACTTTAAACTGTATCATATGCTTGATCGTGAGATGGTTTTCCTGTGCTGTTGGAGTCCTGGAGAATGTCTAAATTTAAGAACAACATTTTGGTTGTAGTGGTCAAATTTCAACTCAGAAAAAAACATTTTTCATTTTTCTTTATTAAAAATATCTCCTAAATAAGGATATCAGCTTATCAAAGAGAAATGGAGAACTTAGATATATCTTGGTTAAGGATTTTCATCTATTTCATATTTTTAGTAGCACATTGATTTTATAAAAATGTGACATTTTCACACACATGCATGCACACATGTATGTACATACTATGCATGTATGTATCCACTTTCTGAGTGCTTCTCACTCCCTTCCCTGTCCTTTTCCTTTTTTGTGCTGACATCCCATTTCGTCATTTCTTGTACCCTAGATTCCATATGAGAGTAAAACCATGAGATACTTGTAGGGATTTTTGTTGCTTTAAAAACATATTATTTTATTTATTTGACAATTTCATGCATGTACATGAAGTATTCTAATTACTCTTCCTGCTAACCTCGCTTATGTTTCTTTAATCCCTGTCATTGTCTCCTCTCCATCCACCAGCCTCTTTCCCAGACTCCTGCCTCCTGGTTTTGCTTTGTGACCATTTAGCTTATCATTTGATGGGAAACATGCGTGGCCCTGGTTGGATCATCAATGGATACACAACTGAAGAAAACAGTTATCCTTCTCCATGACTTTATTAGGATGAGATCTCTCGCAGTAAGGGTAGGCCTTCTGAACCTTTTCTCTGTCTATGACTGATTTTTGAGAACTCTGTGATTTTAACAAAGACAAAAAAAAAGTAATAGAGAAATGGTCTTTCTTCTTGCATGAAAACTACATAAGACCCAGCTCATAAATTTGATCACAAAATGTTACTTTTTTTCTTCCAGGCAAGCATACAGAAACAAAATGCTTACATAAACCCTTGGCTCTATTGGATATTTCTGTCATTAAGAAGTTAAGCACAGATCCTTAAGGAACAAGACTCTCCCAATGAATGATGGTGAATACATTATTTGGGGCTGTGTTCTTAATTTATAAGAATAATTCACTGGTTGCTGGTGGTTTTTTCCTTTCCTGAGTGTTAGTGCTTCTGCTGTGTCTCTTCCTCTTTAGGCTCTATTCCCCCTACATGCCATTCACCTTGGCTCATCTTTTGTGAGAGTTAATTTTGGGCGCCAACTTGACTGGATTAAGAAATTTCTAGAATTTGGCTAAACATACTTTTAGATATGGTTGTGTGACTGTTGTCGTAGATGATTGACCTGTGGGTCAGTGAACCAAGGAGAAACTACTTCTCTGGAAATAGGCAGCCCCCGTCCTTCTAAAACAGTACAGTAAATCTCCTCTTATAATTACATAGTCAGCTTTTGGAGACAGGCACTCTATACTCGTTGCTAGTCTAAAATCCACTGGGCCTCGGCTGCCTCAAACTTGTCATCCTCCATCTACAAACTCCTAAAGGCTGGAACCACAGGCGTCCACCATTCCTCGCACTTCCATTGGTTTTCTCCCTCCAGACACAGACTATTAATAACCCTCTGTAGATCTCTGACACTCAGGGGATTTTGCTTGCTTTCATGTTCTACTCTGTAGATTTTTATTATAACTTTTGTATATTTTTATGTTATATTAAACACCAAAGTGATGAAGTGAATTTCCACAACACTATGGAGGTAAATCAGAAAAACTCATCCACTGAGGTGTGTAAGATAGATCCACAATGCAATAGATAATTCAAAAGCATTGAACTTATTCAATTTGGAACACTTTACTCATCACCATAGCCATTCCCTGGACAGAACTCCAGATGGTATTTTAGATGGGCATATTACCAAGGACCTACACCCTCTGTGCTTAGATTGTAACATAGTGTGAAGGGGTTCTGGATTATCTTCCCAAATAAGGCATTTTGTGCATGTTATCTAATATAAGGATGTAGATAGAACATCTTAAGAACTTGTAAGGTATAATTAAAATATCTTTATTTAGAAAGATAATTTGATTGTTTCATTTTATTTAAACTTTAAAAAGAACTTCTTATTATTAATTTTAGTTATGTATTCTTTGTCTGGGTGTGAGTTTGTGCATGTCAGCACCAGTGCCTTCAGAGGCCAGAGGCTTTGGATTTACTGGAGCTGGAGTTACAATCTGTTGTAAGGCACTCAATTGTGGGTACTGGTAACTAGCCTCTGATCCACTAGCAGCAAGGTAAGTGCCAGTAACCACTGAGACATCTTTCCATCCCTATCTAAATTTTCTTTTCTCTTTTTAAATTTTTAATCATTCTTTGAGAATATTACACAACTTATTCTGATATTTGTTCTTTTCCCCTAATGCCTCTTAGATCTGCCTTCATCTTCCAATCGACCCAAATACATGTCTTTTCTCTCCGATAAAAAAAAAAAGCAAAACAAAATAACCCCACAACCAACCAACCAACCAACCAACCAACCAACCAACCATGGAGTCCTACTTTTGTTTGAAGCTAATCTTGAGGACAGGGCCTTCCCTGAAGTGTGGTTGACATACCCAGTGTCACCCTATTGAAGATAGCTGATTTTCTCTTTCTTTTCAGCATCTATCATTTGTGATGAGCTTCTTGGTGAGGGGTGGATAGGAATTTTGCCCACTTCTCTAATCAGTGCTGGGAATTGGTTGAGCTTGAGCTTCCCCAGGGCTTGTGCCTGATGCAATCTGAGTTCATAAATTCATCTGCCCTGTTTTTTAAAATGTTGTTTCATTTAAGTTATCTACCTTAAGGAATGATTTCATTGAAGGATAGGGTGTGATAGACATCTCATTAGGGCTAAACATTCTCTCATTTAAAATCTCTCATTCTCCATATTGTCCAGTTCTGTGTTTCTATGTTGATTACCATTTACTGCAAGAAGAAGGCAGCTCTCTGATGAGGATAGAGTGGTACACTCACTGATCTATGGGCATAGCAATACATCATTGGAAATCATTTTATTGTTGTATACATTTAGTAGAATGATAGTAGTGTGTTATCTTCTGGGCCCATGAACTCTTTGGTCTCAGGTTCTTAAAGTATGTTCCATATCATGAAGCAGGCCTCAAATCTGATTTTAAAACATGATTGGTTACTCCCACATTTGTTATGCATATCCTTATGGCAAATTGTTATTGTAGCTCTAAAGGGTTGCACTTAGGTAAGATTTATGGTTACTTTTCTCCTCTGGTTGTGTAAATTTCAGCATTGGTTGCTTCATTTGGTGATAAGAGATGCTCAGTTGGGTCCCGGTCTCCACCATTCTTTAAATGATTTTATTTAGATCGTGTGTGTGTGTGTGTGTGTGTGTGTGTGTGTAGCAACCCTGGCATTTTGGAATTTGCTTTGTAAACTAGGCTGGCCTTGAACTCCCAGTGATCCATCTACCTCTGCCTCCTGAGTGATAGGATTTAAGTCATATATGATCACCCCAGGCTATAAACGTGGTTGGGCAAGTGTCTCTGTGGTCGGATGAAGTATTATTAGGATATGTGCCCAAGAATGGTATAAGTGGTTCTTGAGATAGATTAATTTTCATCTTCTTGAGAAATGACCATGCTGATTTCTATAGTGTCTGTTCAAATTTGTACTTCTACCAGCAATGGTTGAGTATTTCCCTTACTACTCTGCATCCTTGACAGAATGAGCTGTCACTTGTTTTATTGAGTTTAGCCATTCTGATGGCTGTTCAATCAAATCTCAAAGTAGTTTTAATTTGCCTTTCTCTGATGGTTAATGATGCTGAACATTTATTTAAGCCATCCAGCTTGACCAGCACCATTAGTTGAAGATTGTCTTTCTTTTTTCAGTGTGTATCCCTTGCTTCTTTATCAACAAGTAGGTCTTCGTAGGTGTGTAGATTTATGTATGGGTCTTTTCTTCCTAGTGACTCCGTTGCATTGGATTGGTGGGCATAAATTTCTTAAATTATTTTTATCATGAAATATTTTTTTGATTACTACCGATAGTTTTGCTGCATATAATAGCATATGCTGGCATCTGTGGTCTTTCAGAGTTTGTAGAACATTGTCCAGGGCCTTCTGGCTTTTAGAATACCAGCTGAAATTTTAATGGGCCTGCCTTGGTATATGACTTGCTCATTTTCTCTTGCCGATTTAAATATTCTTTCTTTGTTCTGAAAATTTAGTGCTTTGATTATAATGTATCATGGGGCATTCCTTTTGAGATCCTGTTTGTTTGGTGTTCTGTATAGGTCTTGGACACTGAAAAACATTACTTTCTTTATACTGGGAAATTTTTGTTATATGATTTTGTTACAATATTTCCTGTGCAATTGACTTAGGGTCCTCTTTTCCCCCTGTACCTATTATTTGTTGGTTTGGTCTTTTCATAGTATCCCAGATTTCTGGATGTTTTAGTTTTGATGTTTAGATTTAACATTTTCTTGGTTGTAGTGATCCATTTCTTCTTTTCTTGTCTTTAAGACCTGATGTTTTTTCTCCCACTTCATCCAACCTTCTGAGTGAGGCCTTAATTTTGAATTAATTTCAGTTAGTTTTTATTTATTGATTCTATTTGTTAAACTACATTTTGTATCTTGATTTTTTTTTACTACTTCATTTGTGTTTTTGTGGTCTTCATTCATATCTTCTTTAAATTCCTTGAATATTTATAATTATAATTTTTGAGGTACTTGTCTTGTACTTCAGTTGAGTTGCCTTTTCTCAGTAATTATTACAATAAGGATCCTTGCTGGTTTCTTCAGGAGGCATACTGTCTTGGTTTTTTATGTTTTGATTTGGTTTGGTTTTTTGCAATGGGATCCTCACATATGAAATTAGGATGTTTGTGGTGTTTCTTAGTGTAGATATCTTATCTTTTGGGGATTGGGTTTGGTTTTTTTGGGGGGAGAGCTACTATCCCAATATTTCAGGTTGTGGACCACCTGAATGATGTTTTGTTTTTTAGTCTTGGGGATACTCATACTGTCTTGGTTCTTCATGTTTTGCTTTTTTTTTTTTTTTTTTTTTTTTTTGCCATGGGATCCTGACATGTGAAATTAGGATGTTTTTTGTGTTTCTTAGTGTAGGTATTTGATCTTACATTTTGGGTGTAGAGTTTGTTTTTTTTGGCTTCTATCCCAATATTTCTGGTTGAGGACCACCTGAATGATGCTTTGTTTTTAGTCTTGGGGACACTCTTCTTTCAGGATTTAGATTCTGTTTTATCTCAGATCTTCATGGTTGGTTGAACATATAAGTGAACAGATAAAGAAGGAAGAAAGTAATTTGGAAGTTTTCAGTTGGACTTCATGTTTGGGGTTCATGACATTTCAGGGACCATAAGTAGGGAGTAGTGGCTGATAGGTAGGCTGGTGAGCTCTCTGGGAGTTCCTTCTTGAACTTCCGGTCCACCTCTAGGCTTGGATCCTAAGTTGATATTCTGATTGTAACTCTAAGCTCAGTCTGTGAACATAGGGAAAGATTGAGCATGTAGATAAATACTATACAATATTGAAGTGGTGCAGGAGAATATTGTTGAGAGGAAAGATACTCCATTGAGTAAGAATCAAGAGCAGGACATATGGTTTATTGCTTGCTGATGGTATTTTGTAGTATACAAAGTGAGTCCTGCAAAAGGAAAAATGTTGAAATTCTAGGATTTTGTGATTTTTGTTTGTTTTAGACATTAAGTAACCCAGATTATCCTCAAACTCATTTAGTTGTTAAGGACGACCTTGAACTCAAGTCTACTTGCCTCCAGCTTGAAGCACTAAGATCACCATACTAGATTTTATATTGTACTGGTAAGCACTCAACCAATTGAGCTATGTCCCCAGATACCAATTTCAATATTTCATACTTTAAACAGCCATGAAGGTAGAAGTAAATTGCTTGGATCAGTCTCCTTACATATGAGCTGCTTTCTAAAATTACCTCAGTTTTCTAATTGATTAAATTCAGCTCCATGTGGAGGATTCCCATAAATGAGAAGTGTTATGACAAGTGACTCAGTGTGAGAAAGATAGGCAGCATGGCCTAATGTTTGTGTTGGAGAAGGACATTTCTTGTCCAGTTCGCTACATAAATTTTATAATCCTGAGGTATATGGAGCAGCTTAGAGATGCTGGGAAACCTCAGCTTTATGGATATGGTTTAAAATTGATGACATCTTTATGAGTCAAACGACTGTGTTTATTCAGTAGGATTTCTTCTCTACTTCATTGAAAGAAATGCAGACATTTATCTCTTTCTGGAATCCCTCAAGCCTGTGGTCATTCGAATAGGAGGGTAGGGAATATAGTTTTAGGAACTGAATCAAAGAGAAGGACTAAAAAGGAACATGGAGGAACTCAAAGTGAGAAACTCAAATTTAGTAATTTCCTACTTACTAAGGAGGAGAAAGGGAATTGAGGCCAAGAAAAGCTCAGAAATTTTACATCACATCTATTAAAATGTTATTTATTTATTTATTTATTTATTTATTTGTTTATTTACATCCCAAATGCTGTGCCCCCTCCAAGTCCCTCCCATACTGATTCCTTTTCCCTACTCCCTCCACTTCTCTGAGAGGGTGGGTCCCTCCTTGGGTGTCCTCCCTCCCTGGCACATCAGGTCTCTGCCAGATTAGGCACATCTCCCACTGAGGCCAGATAGGGAAACCATGAACACTGAGCTGCCTATCTGTTGCAGATGTGCTCAGAGGCCTCGTTCGAACCCTTACATGTTTTTTGGTTGGTGGCTCAGATTCTGAGAGCTTCTGAGGGTCCCGGTTTGTTGACTCTGTTGGTCTTCCTTTGGGGTTCCCATCTACTTCTGGACCTTCAGTCTTTCCCTCAACTCTTTTATAAGTATCCCTGACCTTGATAAAAGGTTTGGCTGTTGGTATCTGCTTCTGTTTCAGTCCATTGCTGAGCAGATCTCTCCAAGGACAGTTACGCTAGGCTCCTGTCTGCAAGCATAACAGAGTATCATTAATAATGTCAGGGATTGGTGCTTGCCCATGGGATGGGATTCAAGTTTGGCCAGTTATTGGTTGGTCTAAGTCTCTGCTCCATCCCTGCATTTCTTTTAGACAGGATAAATTTTAGGTTGAAAATGTAATGGGTAGTTTTGTGTCCCTATCCTTCCACCTGGGGTCCTGTCTGGCTACAGGAGGTGGCCTTCTCAGGTTTCATGTCCTTATTGTTGGGCATCTTGGCTAAGGTCACCTGCATTGACTCCTGGGAGCCTTCATTGTCATAGATCTCTGGAACTTCCTAGAGATTCTCTCCTCTTCTCATGCTAGACAGCTGCAGATTTCCTTTCATTCTCCTGCCAACTGTCCTTCTCTTCTGTCTCTCCTTGCACCTGATCTGCCTCCCCATTTTTTCTTTCCCTCCTTTCTCTCTTTCACTTCCCCCCCTCACTCTGTCTACTATAACTATTTTGTTTCCCCTTCTAAATGTGATGCAAGCATCCTTGCTTGGGCCTTCCTTCTTGTTTAACTTCTCTGGGTCTGTGGGATGTATCATGGGTATTCTGTACTTCATAGCTAATATCCACATCCATATCACTGAGTATATACCATGCATGCCTTTCTGGGTCTAGATTACCTCATTCACAATTTTTTCCAGTCCCATCCATTTGCCTCCAAAATTCATGACAAACATATTTTTAATAGCTGTATAGTATTCCATTATGTAGACATAGTACATTTTCTTTTTATTGGGTATTTTATTTACATTTCTTATATGATCCCATTTCCCCATTCCTCCCCCTGAGAAACCCCCTATTTCATCTCCCCTCCTGCTTCTATGAGGGTATACCCCCACCCACCCAGCCACCCACACCTACCACCCTGCCCTCAAATTCCCTCACACTGGGGCATCCAGCCATCACTGGACCAAGGACTTCCTCTCCCACCTATGCCTGACAATGCCATCCTCCCCTACATATACAGCTGGAGCCATGGGTCCCTTCCTATGTGCTCCCAGGCTGGTGGTTTAGACCCTGGGAGGTCTGGTTGGTTGGTATTGTTGCTCTCCCCATGAGGCCGCAAACACTTTCAGCTCCTTTAGTCTTTTATTTCACTCCTCCATTGGGAACCCCATGACAGTTCAATGGTTAGCTGTGAGCATTTGCCTCTGTATATGTCATGCACTGGCAGACCTCTAAAGAGACAGCTATATCAGGCTGCTGTCAGCATGCACTTCCTGACATCCCCATCAGTGTCTGTCTTTGGTGACTGCGCAAGGGATGGATATCCAGGTGGAGCAGTCTCCGGACAGTCCCTCCTTTAGTTTCTGTCTCATGCTTTGTCTCCATTTGCTCCCACGAGTATTTTGTTACTCCTTCTAAGAAAGACCAAAGCACCTATACTTTGGTCTTCCTTATGAGCTTCATGTGGTCTGTGAGTTGTATCTTGGATATTGCGAGCTTTTGGGCTAATATCCAATTATCAGTGAGTGAATGGATACAGAAAATGTGGTACATTTACACAATAGAATATTACTCAGCTGTTTAAAACAATGAATTCAAGAAATTCTTAGGCAAATGGATGGAACTAGAAAATATCATCCTGAGTGAGGTAACCCAATCACAAAAGAACACACATGGTATGTACATACCACATTTTCTGTATCCACTGTTTAGTTGAGAAATATCTGGGTTGTTTCCAGTTTCTGGCTATTACAAATAAAGTTGCTATTGAATGAACTGAACCCCATAGAACTCCTACAGATTAAACCACCAACCAAAGAGAATACATGGATGGATCTATGGATTTCACTACATAGTTGCAGAGGATTGCCATGTCTGACATCAGTAAGCTGTGAGGCTCTTGGTCCTGTGGAGGCCTGTTGCCCCAGCGAAGGAGGATGCTACCAGGGTGAGTCAGGCATGGGTGGGTAAGCGGGGGAGTACCAGCTTAGAGGCAAAGGGGAAAAAGGATAGGCAGGGTGTTTGCAGATGGGAGACTGGGAATGGGGACAGTGTTTGAAATATAAATAAACAAAATGATCAGTAAAATGTACATTTCTCTGAAGAAACATAAGCCTCTAAATAAAGTACCTTCAACTTCTGATGTTTAAAAATTTATACAAGATAAACAGTGATTCATCCCTTTACAACTCATTAACAACACTCTTGAGCACTACTCAGTTATTTTCTTAGAATTATGTTTCAGTCTTATGTATGTGTGCATAAGTATATGTATATGCATCCCTGTGTGCAGATGATGTGCAGCTAAAAAACAATATCAGATCCACTGGGTCTGGAGTTACAGGCAGTTGTGAGCTGCCCAATGTGGATACTGGGCACTGAACTTGGGTCTTCTGAAAGAACAGCAAGTGCGTTTAGCTACTGAGCCATCTTGATTATTTTTATGTATAAAATTAGAAGTGGTAAATGGCACTCTTGAGTAAATCAACCCAACAGGATTCTTCCTCAAGACAGTTCAGAATGACCAGACTTGACATAATTCCCTGAGGGATGATGAAGACACTAGGAGTAGAGCCGAGACTAGGGATGGAAGATTGCTCCAGCTGCAGTGTGAGGAGCTTGGTCCTCTCCATGGGGATGTTACCAATTGGTGAGAAAGGAGGACATACATGTCAGTGGGAAGGAATTGTCTCATTGAAGACACTGCCCTTGGAAGGAGTTGATATAATTCTGTTATCAAGAGAGCATTTTTTTCAAAAGCATGAGCTTGGCCCATTAGTCATTCCTCTGATTCTTGTCCCTCTGTAACCTTGCATGTGGAACTGGCATTGTGATGCCAGGGGATACTCAACAGCTCCCAGTGGGGCCAGTGTGATTCCTTTTAACTCCCAGAATTAAATAAGTCTCATACATTTACTACCACAGCAAAAGAAATGGGTCTAAATACAGTGATCTCTGCTAATGTTCATCTTAACAGATGTGCCAAGCAGACAACTGGATCTTAGCTGGGCTAAAGCTCTGTCAAGGAAAGAGCTCTGTTTCCATTTACTTACATTGTCACTCTGTTTCTATCTGTCTTATCAAGAAATGTTTCATGTCATTTTCTCTAATCACAGAAGGTCCAAACCAGACCAATGGCAATGCCAGGGCGTCACTCCAGCACTTCCTGAAGGTCTTGTGACTTTACTGCCTTACTGTACCTCCAGATCTGTTACCACCAGTAATGTATCTTGGAGCAGAGACCCTTCTTTCTCCTTTTACCTGACAGCTTTGTAGATATCTCTTTTCTCTGGCCTTAGGAACTTTCTCTCTCTTTGACTCTCTTCTCCATCTCTTTTTGCTTCTTGTCTTTTCTTTGCTTATTTTATATCCTCTTTCCTCAGTATCCTTCACACAGGGGCCCAAAATGTGCTTAACTCTTGGTCTTCTGCCGAATTCATTATTCTCAGCAATTAATTTTGAGAATAGCCAAACTTATTTTGTAAATCATAGATGTTTCACAACCTTCTTCCCTACATGAGAATTGCGTTACAGACTCTTAGCAAACACAACACAGTTCTTTTCTTAGCAGGCAGAAAATGACTAAAGGAACAAAAAAAGCACCTATTTTGTATACCACAGATACAAAACATGATCATGTAGTCAATTGAAATAAAATTATTTATAGAGAAAGTCTAACATGTAAAACTATTTTATTTTTAATCATGCAACAGTGCAAATGAAAACTCATACAGTTTTTACCTCTTAATCTAATGAGGAAAAACTTTGTCATCTTTTGAGTTGTTTCAAAACTATGTCTGAGTAAAAGTATATCCATTGTATTGATAGAAGACATTTCCCCCAATCAATTCTTATACAATGATAGACACATCAGCTATAAGTCCTTGCTAATGACACTCAGTTGCTCATGCAAAAATCAAAATGTTTTATATTTTAAATTTTTTTTTTTACTGAAATTTGTGACTTGCACTACACCAAGAGGCCTGCATGAATATTTGTTTTTAATTTAGGACCATATTCTCAATTCGCCACACAATAAAGGGATTATATATTTAAAAGAACTGTATGCAATCAGGAAGAAATTTTAATTAATCACAAATAGAACAAGCCTTTTGGAAATGATTTGAGCTGACAGTTGGAGGTTTGATCAGCATAACACAGAGATTAAGAAGACTTTTGACCTGAACAGAGCCAGAGTGGGTTTAGTCTGAAGCTTTAGAAAAGGAAAGCTAATAGGTTCAAATCACACGATAACATTGTTTTCCATAATGCAACCACCCCATTTAGCAACCAGTGAGAAGCTTGCTTAGTTCCTGAAGGATCCATCCCACAACACATATAGCTCTGAACAAAATAACAGAGATTATGCCACAACAGACTAGAACCTCTCATGTTCCCTGTGTATAAAGCACTGAGCAAGTCCTTTTGAAGTACTAATTGACTGTCGGTATAAATTAGCCTGATCTCTTTCTACCATATATTTATGTCTCTCTAGTAATGACATCAGCATCTAAGCTTCAAAAAGAATACTGACCGAGAAGTACTCAAATATGTACAATATAAAAAGATACAGATTATGTATCACCAGCTAGAAGGACAGGTTCCACATATTCATATTTCTGGGCAGCAAGTTTGTGTTGAAAGTTGACAGTATTACTAAAGTGAAATTGTTCATGTATGTAGCATCATGTGTGTGTGTGTGGGTGTATATGTGTGTGTGTGTGCGTGTGTATTTGTATTTGTATATGGACTGTGCAGAAAGAATATACAAATGTAAAAACCAAATGACTAAAGCACAGGGAATGAGAAATCCCAAAGAGACATTCAAGAATCCTGTAGTCCTTCCCTAGCTGGAGACCTTCAGGCAATGGCTGATGAGAGAGGAAGAGTCCACTTTCTCAAGGGATGAACTGCTGATAGATTATCCAGTCCCAAGTGGTAAGCCCTAAATGTGTGTACACATGAGAAACACTAACACTAAATGTGTGTACACATGAGAAGCACTAACACTAAATGTGTGTACACATGAGAGACACTAACACTAAATGTGTGTACACATGAGAGACACTAACACTAAATGTGTGTACACATGAGAGACACTAACACTAAATGTGTGTACACATGAGAAGCACTAACACTAAATGTGTGTACACATGAGAGGCACTAACACTAAATGTGTGTACACATGAGAGGCACTAACACTAAATGTGTGTACACATGAGAGACACTAACACTAAATGTGTGTACACATGAGGCACTAACACTAAATGTGTGTACACATGAGAAACACTAACACTAAATGTGTGTACACATGAGAAGCACTAACACTAAATGTGTGTACACATGAGAGACACTAACACTAAATGTGTGTACACATGAGAGACACTAACACTAAATGTGTGTACACATGAGAAGCACTAACACTAAATGTGTGTACACATGAGAAGCACTAACACTAAATGTGTGTACACATGAGAAGCACTAACACTAAATGTTTGTACACATGAGGAACACTAACACTAAATGTGTGTACACATGAGAGACACTAACACTAAATGGACTCCGTAGGTATCTTCATCTACATATGAAGCAATAATGATTTTGAAATAATAGAAGGCGTTTTGAACTTAAGAGGGAGTGATGAGGAGACATCAGAGGATTTGAGGGGAAGATGGAGGGGTAAAAATGGTATAAATACAGATCCCATACATAAAATTCTAGTTAAAATAGAATTAAATTAAAAAATTCCTTTTGTCATATAACAAAAAACATAAAAGGCAGGGTATGTGGGAGGAGACCTTTGCTTTGATTTTGGAAATATGACTGTGCTACCTTGGGCTGGTCTAACTTTTGGAAGGCTCTGTAAACTTGTTGAGCCTCCAATGTTGGATTAAATGGCAACCATCTTTGTGAGTCTATTAGTGGAGTGAAATGAGCTACAGGACAACTCCCACGGGTTGTCCGTGACCATAGCAGCTAGTCAGTGAGTCACAGATACCGTTATCTCCTCCTCCTCATTTTGGGGCCTGGAAAAGTCAAAGGGCAGTGTTTGTTAAGGCATCTATTAAAAATCAAGAAAGCTCTTTGATTTGAAGTATGGCAAACTTAGGCTATATTATTCCAAAGGGCTGAGTTAGCAAAAGCCACTGCATTGACATTGTCACTGCAAGTTTCTATTTCTTTTTCTTACAATCATTTGGGCATACATAATTCTGAGAGCCCTCTACTGAAAGGTGGGGAAATGAACTATTAGAGTGGCAAAATTCAAAGTGGTAGAGTAGTTTAGAGGATGGAAATTATTTTTTTTTTTAGTTTTAAGATTAATTTATTTTATGTATATGAGTACACTGTCGTGGTCTTCAGACACACCAGAAAAGGGCATCAGATTCCGTTATAGATGGTTGTGAGCCACCATGTGGTTGCTGGGACTTGAACTCAGGACCTCTGGAAGTGCAGTCAGTGCTCTGCTAAGCCAGCTCTCCAGCCCAAAAATAAATTTTATGTGTATTCAGTGTTAAATTCTTCAAGGTAATCAGTAAGATCAAGTGAAAATGCATTTCAACATGCTTATTTTCCACTATTAGACCTTATTTTTATATAATTTCTTATAATCTCCTGTCAGAATCTTGCTTTTGACATATAAATATTGAGCAAATAACATGGAGAAATGCCTTTAAGCACTATTAAATAATTTATGATGCTGTCTAAAAATTTCCATCTTTGTTTAATAATTTGCTCAACAAACATGAATTTTAATATACAATATCAATTAAGTTTTATGCTAAAATATTGTGGATAGTATGGTATATAAAATGCTAACACTCTTTTATGCAATCAAAATAAATTTTAGCTCATATGTTCCTGAATTTCCAGTGGGACAGCACAGTTCTGACATTATAAATTGTAAAAAAAAAAACCCAAAACTATTAGATAAAGGTGCATGCTGGTATAATGAGTAGTAACTTATGTGAAGGAAAACTTGATACAAAGAATCTCAGAAGACACACATTTTAATACTTTTGTTAGCATCAACTAATTGTACAATGTTCTAGCTAGTTGCATGTCATCTGGACACAAGCTATATCATTTGAGAAGAAGGAACCTTGGTTGAGAAAATGCCTCCATAAGATTGAATTGAATCCAAGCCTGTTGAACATTTTCTTAGTGTTTATTGAGGAGGGCCCACTTCACTGTAAATGGTGCCATTCCTGAGCTGGTGGTCCGGGTTCTACAAGAAAGCAGGCTGAGTAAGCTATGGGGAACAAGCCAGTAAGCAGCACTCCTCCATGGCCTGAGCATCAGCTGTTGCCTCCAAGTTGCTGCTGTGTTTGAGTTCCTGGGATGATGAACTATTTCAGAAGTATAAGCCAAATAAACCCTTTCTTCTCCAAGTTGCTTTTGGTCATGGTGTTATGACATTTGAAATGTTTCTTGGTATAGACATCTGATTTCATCTTTCCTGGGTGGGTGTTCTGTGTTTTGGTTGTGGTGAGTCCTAGCTAGTTATGGTGGCTATTAGAGTGTTTCACTGGATTTGTGAATGTCACAGAAACCAGAGATGGGACATTAGGAAAAGTTGAAAGGGGAAGTGGAAAAGGACAAAGGGGACCCTAGAACATTGAGTCCCTTGGTGATAGTGGGCTGCAAGAAGGGGCTTCTGTGGCAAGACTTTAGCAAGACTTGAAATAATATAAAGGCTTGTTTTATGTTTTGTTTTTTACTAGTCTACAAGGGGTCAAGGAAGAAAATATATAGAATTCAAGGCAATGATGATATAGACCATTGTGTTCTTCCAGTACTTATGTCCCAAAGCTATCAATTTTAGAGGGATTTATCTTATAGTGCTGTAGAAAATGTAGATGGCTTTAGTGTATATGGTGTTCAACATCTCATTTGGATCTGCTGTGATGTAATGTACTTTGAAATAAATGTGTGTGTGTGTGTGTGTGTGTGTGTGTATAAGAAAGGGAGGGAAGGAGATAGCAAGTGTGTATTCTGGGAAACAAGAAAAGAGAGTGAAAAAGAAAGAAATGAATAAAATATGAAAAACATATTAACATGCTAATTCTTCTGGTTTACTTCTAGAATATCCACAGAGGCTGTGGTTGGCAGTCATGGCCAAGAATTCTTGATGAGTAGTAGGCAAGTACAACTCAATTTTATTATTCAGCTGGTATGAATTAACAAGAATCTACTGGGATAAGTTAAATGTAAATAAGAGACTGAAGAATGCTCAATACTAAGAAAACAGGTATATTACACACATACTCCCAAGGCTCAGATTACAGTAGAAGAAGGGTGGAAAGATTGTAAGAGCCAGAGATGATTGGTGCCTACAGAGAAACTTCTCCTGGATATAGCATGCACAAAGCCTGGGTAAGCCCAAGCCAGAGAAAATCCCAGTATGGAGTGGGAGGTGGCAATACAATCCCACTAGGTATGAAGCAATTACCAAATGTTATTTGTTAGAAAAGGGACAGTTTTCTCTAAGAGTATAGTCTCTGGCAATTCACTACTCTGTAGGAGAAGATCAGAAAGACCATATCTCACAATTTGGTCTTGAAGTATTAAAACAAACAACTCCCCAAACCCAACACCAAAACCAAAACACCAAGTTAGGTGGTTAGAGAAATAGGCTGGATTTGAGAAGAGTTATTATCAGACGGGGTAATATGATCAAAAAAACATTGTATCAACCTCTTTAATTAACCAATAACAAACTAAATATATGGGAATTCACATCACACAGAGCATCTGATATTCTAGTAACATGATGTAGGGGAAAACTTAATCAAATGGATGGGAAGCAAAGAGACATCCTCCAAGGAACCGTCCAGAACTGGGCAGCAAGACTGCTAAGAGGGAGGAGTACAGTCAGGAAGCAAGTGTCACAACTTTGTAATTATGTCAACAAGCATTTCTGAAATGATTTTGGTACTGAATAAAACATTTCTTGAGACAGAATCATCTTCCCCCACGGGGAGGCCAGCAACAAGATGTATTCTCCTTAAGTGAAAGTGGAAAGATGATGCAGGTCAAAGCAGGGGAAGCCACAGCTCAGCAGTAACGTCAGCACAGTCATATAGAGAGCATCGAGAGGTCAGAGCATCACATGGGAAGACCAGCTAAGCTGCCTCACTTTAAGGACATAGTTTTAAGACATTTGCATAGACGTTACAGCATTCAGACAAATTAAAAGATCCTGAGAATTATAAGTGTTTTAGAAGAGCTTCAAGTTAGCATTCAGACTGCTACAAGCAGATGTTGCAACTTGAGAAACACAACACTTCAGTCATTACAGTAGACTGGGGAAGTGAAGATTCGATTAACTCAAAGAAGATAGTAAACAGCCAAAGGGCAACATCAAGATAACATCTTTCCTGATTACATTAAAATCTGCCACTCAGTCCTGGGACTCCCTGCATTGCTCTGAAATTCACCTTAGGAGCTCAAGGGTTGGCTTAGAGTACTGAGGGCTCAACCCTTTGCAAGCCTCATTTGCCCCATCATGCCGAAGATGAGTGCAGCATGAGGGGAAATTGGAAGGAAGGGACTGAAAAGCTCCGAGAAGAGCTGACATCATTCCTCTCATTTCTAACTGTCAGGTTGCCAAGTCCAGGTTAAGGGTGAAAAGGAGGGCAGAAAAACATAAGAAGTTGGTTTTAATTTACCTTGTCAGAAATACAAATAATTTATTAATAAGTAAGATCGGGGCAGAGGTGAAAAGAAAGCCATGGAGCTGGGTGTTGGTAAGAAGAAATAAGGGAATATTTCCTCATAATTCATTATACAAGGGTAAAATTTTAATTAAGCAGAATTATTAGAAACCTTTATGGCATTTACATTTTTATTAAATATGGCTTGGATAACCTGTAGGAATATTTTGCATATATTGGCATAGATCTTTTTTGGTAAGATTTCAAAATTACTATGTGTAGATTTTCATTACCTAAAGGCTTCAGAGTAACAACTTATATTAAAGACATGGGCAATATTTAAAGGAACTTTTGACTTTTTAAATTGATACTTCGAAGAAATAAAATTCTAGACCAGAAAATATTGTGAAATAAAGTGGCCATACCTAAGCATGAAAACCTTAAGCTTGTGTGGATTCTAATGATACCGTGTGTATGTGTGTGTTAGTATAAGCATGTGTCCGTACACATTTGGGTGTGCTTATGTGCAGCATATACACATGTACATGAGTGTGGATGTAGAGACCAGGGGATGGATATTTGTGTCTTCCTCTAGAAATTTCTACCTTTCTAAAAATTTGCTTACTTATTTACATTTGAAAATTTCATATACAAGTAAAACGATATAATTTTTAAATTTTACCCCCGACTCCTTTCTATCCAACTCCTATTCCTTTCCACCACTTTTGTCTCCTAACTTCCTGTATTCCGTTTGAAAGCCACAGTATGGCTTAGTGCCTCAGTATGTGAATTTCTGCAGGGCCATTGGCTGGAACGTAGGTAAATTGTCAGGAGTTAAATTCTGATAAAATTGCCTTGCCCTCCCTCTGCAACTATCAAATGCCAATGGCTTCATAGCTTTGAGATAGGGTCTTTCATAGAGCTTATAATTAAACATTTTGGCTAGGCTAGCTGGCCAAGGAGACCCAGTATATGTTCGTCTTCACACTTCTCTTCACAAGCACTGAGAATTGTAATCACTATACCTGTTTTTTATGTAGGTTCTGGAGATCCAAATTCAGTTGCCAATGAGAAAACCACCAGCCATCTGAGCTGATTGCTTTTGATATAACATTTGAGCAGACCAATGAGATTTTTTTATTGGATATTTTCTTTATTTACATTTTAAATGTTATCTCCTTTTCTAGTCCCCCCCCTGAAGTCCCCTATCCCATCTCCCCTCCTGCTTCTATGAGGGTGTTTCCCTACCCACCCACCCACCCACCCACTCCTGCCTCATTGTCCTGGAATTCCCCTACACATTGAGCCAAGATCAAGGGCTTCTTCTCCCATTGATGCCCAACAAGGCCATCCTCTGATACATATACAGCTGGAATGGGTCACTCCATGTGTATACTCTTTGTTTGGCGGTTTAGTCCCTGGGAGCTCGGGGCGGGGGGGGGTTCTGGTTAGTTGATATTGTTGTTCTTCCTATGGAGTTGCAAACCCTTTCGGCTCTTTCAGTCCTTTCTCTAACTCCTCTATTGGGGACCCAGTGCTCATTCCAATGGTTGGCTACAAGCATCTTCCTCTGTATTTGTCAGGCTCTGTCAGAGCCTCTCAGGAGACAGCTATATCAGGCTCTTGTCAGCATGCACTTCTTGGAATCTACAATAGTGTCTGGGTTTGGTATCTGTATACATGGGATGGATTCCCAGGTGGAACAGTCTCTGGATGGCCTTTCCTTCAGTCTCTGCTCCCCACTTTGTCTACCTATTTGATCCTGTGAGTATTTTGTTCCCCTTTCTAAGAAGGACAGAAACATTCACACTTTGGTCTTCCTTCTTCTTGAGCTTCATGTGGACTATGAATTGTATCTTGGGTATTCCATACTTTTGGGCTAATATCCACTTATCACTGAGTGCAAACCATTTGTGTCCTTTTGTGATTGTGTTACCTCACTCAGGATGATATTTTCTATTTCCATCATTTGCCTAGGAATTTCATGAAGTCATTGTTTTAATAGCTGAGAAATACTCCATTGTGTAAATGTACCACATTTTCGGTATCCATTCCTCTGTTGAAGAACATTTGGGTTCTTTCCAGCTTCTGACTATTATAAATAAAGCTGTTATGAACATAGTGGAGCATGTGTCCTTGTTATATGTTGGAGCATCTTCTGGGTATATTCCCAGAAGTGGTATAGCTGGGTCCTCAGGTAATGCTATGTCCAATTTTCTGAGGAACCATTAGACTGATTTCCAGAGTGGTTGTACCAGCTTGCAGTCCCACCAACAATGGAGGAACATTCCTATTTCTCCACATCCTCGACAGCATCTGCTGTCACCTGAGTTTTTGATCTTAGCCATTCTGACTGGTGTGAGATGGAATCTAAAAGTTGTTTTGATTTGTGTTTCCCTGATGACTAAGGATATTGAACATTTCTTTAGGTATTTTTAAACCCCTAACTTTACCTTGCTATACTGTCTTGCCCTATCTTTCTTCTTTCTGATTCTCTACTCCACCCCAAACCCTACACATGCTGCTGAGACAAGAAATTCAAATTAGCTTGAAACTCAGCAAGTATTCAGGACAGGCCTAGCATTCATGGTCCACTTGCCTCACCCCACAAGTACTGGGATCAAAGACTTTAAATACCACACCAAGATTAATGCTCTGTGTTACTAGGAATAATAAGAATCAAATCTTCATGAAGCCCAGTAGACTCATGTAGACTTGAGGTAGACTCCTTAGTCTACCTTTTCATTGTTACCAAACCTCTTTCCTTCTTACTTCCCTGTAAATCATAACACCAATATCATTCCCTAAATCTTTTCACATTTTAATTGTTCATTCATTCATTTGTTCATTCATTCATTCATATGCATGTTTGTGTGTGTGTATGTGTTTGTGTGTGCATGTCTTGGTATGGGTGTGAAGGTCAGAGGACAACTGGTGGGAGTAGTGTCTCTCTTTCCACCATGTGGGTTCTGAGCCCTCTCACCCAAACCCACACCCACGATGTAATTTAACCCTCATGGTTATTCAGTGATTACTGTAGGTCAGTTTGTCTCCTAAAGACAATGCAATTTTCTCAAGAGATTTGTGAAGCACAGAGTAGACTGTGAGTAAAGCTTTGCTTACTAAAATAGATGAAATATTACTGTGTCAGTAACTTATGGTAAGACCAAGGTGAAAAATTCTGTTTAGTGAAATTATGTTGCAGGATATTTGATCACACTGTGAACCTTGAGATTTTGATACTTACTGGAAAAACCTGTTTCTAGTTTTGTGGTTCAGCCTTAGCACACACTGTGATGATTTAAATATGCTTGTCCCATGGGAAGTGGCATTACTAGGAGATGTGGCCTTCTTAGAATAGTTGTGACCTTGTTGGAGGAAGTGTATCACTGAATGACTCTCCTGGCTGCCTATGGAAGAAAGTCTTCTGGTTCTCTTTGGAACAAGATGTAGAACTCTCATCTTCTCCAGTGTCATACCTACCTGGATACTTCCATGCATCCTGCCTTGATGATAATGCTCTGAACCTCTGAATACATTAGGTAACCCAAATTAAATGTTGTCTTTTTATAAAAGTTGCCTTGGTCATGTCTCTTCACAGCAATGGAAACCTTAACTGAGCGTAAAAGTTTTGTTCTTAGTCTTTCTTCAGTTCTTTCCTAGAGGGACCTATGGACTTTTACACGAGTAACTGTACACTGGGGAAAAGGAAATAATCAGACTTTCCAAGGTCTATTGGATACTGGTTCTGAATTGATGCTGATTCTGGGAGATCCTTAGAAACATTGTGACCTTCCACTTTAAGTAGGGGCCTAATGGAGATCAGGTGATTAAAGGAGTTTTGGGTGATGTCTGACTCACAGTAGGTCTAGTAGGTCCTTTAACTCAGCCTGTGGTTATTTTCCCAGTTCTATAATGTATAATTGGGATAGATACAGTTAGAAGTTGGCAGGATTCTTAACATTGGTTCCTTAGCTCATGGAGTGAGGGCTATTATGGTTGGAAAGGCTAAATGGTTGCCCTTAGAATTGTCTCTGCCAATGAAAATAGAGAATCATAAACAGTATCGTATTCTTGGAGGAATTGCAGAAATTAGTGCCACTGTCAAGGATTTGAAAGATGCAGGGGTGGTGGTTCCCTCTACATCTCCCTTCAGCTGTCCTATCTGGCCAGTGCAGAAGATAGATGGGTTATGGAGAATGACAGTTAACTATTGAAAACTGAATTAGTAATTCTGATTGCAGCTACATACCAGATATAGTTTCCTTATTTGAGCAAATTAACACATGTACCACTTCTGGTACATGGTATACAACTATTGATCTAGCAAGTGCCCTTTTCTCACTACTTGTCCATAAGGACCACCAGTAGCAATTTGCTTTCAGTTGGCAAGGCTAGCAGCACTATACCTTTACAGTTTTGCCTCAAGGATATATTTACTGTCCTGCCTTGTGTCATAACTTAGTTAGAAGGGCTCTTGATCATCTGTATCTTTCATGAAATAGCACCTTGGTGCACTATATTGATGACATCATGCTGACTGGACCAAGTGAGCAGGAGGTAGCCACCACTTTGGACTCATGGGTAACACATATGCTTATAGGAGGATGGGAAATAAATCCAACCAAAACTCAAGGACTGTCTACCACAGTGAAATTCTTAGGAGTCTGGTGGTATGGGGCATGCAGAGATGCTCCTTCTAAGGTAAAAGACAAGTTATTTCACCTGGCCCCTCCCACCAAGAAATAAGCACATCAATTATTGGGTCTTTTTTTTTTTTTTTTTTTTTTTTACTTGGGTGTGCTACTCAGGCCCATTCAGAAATTTGGATGATCCGGCAGACTCAATGGTACTTGAGGTGTCAGTGGCAGATAGAGATGCAGTTTGGAGCCTTGGCAGGCCCCTATAGGTGGATCATTTGGGATTTTGGAGCTCAAGTTGCAAAGCAGCCTGCGTAGCAGCCTGGACCTATTGAACTGCCCTCTTCTGTTTCAGGCCCCACACAAAGCTAGAGACCTGGAAAAAGTTAATATTTCACTGAGATGGTACTTGCAGAAGTTTTAGTTACAACTTTAATATTAAATGAGATATAGTGGAGCAAATATGGAAATACATATACTTAAGGAATTGCAGTATTAGATATTAAAACAAGGCAAAGGCTAAAGAGCTTTCTGTTTATTCTAAGCAGGATTAAGTAAGGTCTATCATAAGTCAAGAGCAAGCAAGCGGTTGACAGGAACTAGGAGGAAGGGACATTCAGTTGGAGGGTTTTTGAGGAGAGCTTGGTTTTCCTTTCGACACATTGGCTGTGGAGGAATATCTTTTGGGTGCTTTCTCTGCTTCTCTGAGCTAGCGGGCTTTCACCCCACCATCTGGTTCCTGAGCCCTTTTGGCAAAATCAAACTATTAGGATTTTGTTAAAATCAACAAAATGAAGTCAATGCAGACAAGTTTTGAATGGATAAGGATCATAAACGTTATAGGAATGCAGGCTCCTAACCGAAGGTTGCTGATTTAACTGGAGTACTTTTCTTCCTCAAAATATCTATAGCAGTTTATTTATTATCCGACTCCTTTATTGCATGAAGGAATACTTGATTCTCTTTAGTCTTTTTCCTTGTTTTAATATTGTATACTCCAATTCCCTAAATATATGCATTTCCATATTTACTCCCCCATCATCTCGTTTAGTATTAAGGTTGTAACTAAAACTTCTGCAAGTACCATCTCAGTGAAATATTAACTTTTTCCAGGCAACCGATGAGCATTTTTGTTTCATATTTTTTTCTGTATCAACTTGAGAACCTCATAACTTCTTGCTCAGATTAACTCTTCATCATTCACTTTACAACAGCACTAGTAAGCTCTTCAAACTTTCTTGTACATTTTTTTCTCATTTCCAGAGCAAAGCACTTCAGAGAATCTTGCTTATTGTACATCATTTCAGTGATATTTGAGAACTGGTCTTCCAATGTCAGTTTTCCCAAATAACCAGCCCCATCCTTTGCACTTCATTTTACTTTGGGTTTAAAATTATTTCCTGTAGGCTGTCACTTTACTACTGTAAAACTGCCCATACACTAAACTCCGGTTTCTTTGGCACAACACTTAAGGCTCTTTGTGTCAGTGTCCAACCCCATAGCATAGTGTGTTGCAGTATCTGAGTGCCTGTTTTGGGGATCTCCAGCCTAGAACAGACTCTGAGAAGGCGTGTCTCCTTGATGCACCACCAGCCCCCCTCAGTTGTTTGCCTAGTATGAACTCACTGTTTATTTGTTGAACAAACATCATATTGTAAATGTTGAGTAGAAATTTTTCATTTTCCCTTTCTGTTCTTTGATTTCAGTAGAACACCTTGAAAAACAAACAAAAATGTCCCTGCTTTCTTGACAGTGGTGTGCTCGTGTCTGTGGGAGGAGGATGCACGGCGCTGTGGTAGGAGAGGTCTCTCCATGCCTGTTTAGAATTAGAATTGTACCTGTCACTGTTGGTCAGGTCTGTAGAAATAATGAAGTTGACACTATATTTTATGGCACACAGATTAAAACAAACAAACCTAGAACCATTGAGTATTGCTCTGGAAGGACTATGACTTGTGTAGATAAATGTTTCCTCAACTTAAAAGAGTTCCCAATGAGCGTTTTAATTCACCGAATTTATAACTTACAGGAATACTAAACGAATTGCTTATTACATTGTACATACTACAATCAAAACAGCTTTCCAATGTGTTTTTAAGTACAGCATCTTCACCTTAAATTTAATTTTTTGAATGCTTATATCTCATTTAAATATAATATTTTGAATTTCTGTTACAGCCCATATTTATAAATAGCTGTTTGCCTTAAAAATTGGTTTAGAAGGTAATTGTACTCTTTAAACTTTATAACACATTTTGATTTTTTCAAACCTTTATTTATTTATTTATTTATTTATTTATTTATTTATCTATCTATCTATTTTTGCTTAAAGTTGTGATATAATTCAGAATTAGTTCTCTTTTGGTAACAGGCTCACACCTTTCATCTGTTGTTTTAGTCTTGCTTTTCTTTGTTTTGTTTTCTGTTGTTGTTTGACAATATCAGGAAGACTTGGCATCGTTTTTGTGAATCATTTTGGAGATGTGGTAGCACTAGTTTTATATATAAATGAGTTTGCAGAAAAGTTTAACTGGTGATGTTAATTTGCCTCGGGATCCTGTATTTTCTTAATTACTACCAGACATTTAATGAGTACTTAATATATTAGAAGCCTCCTGTCTTCCTGAGCTTTGCATTGCCAACTGGCAATTTCATTAGAGAGAAAAATCTGGTTTACATTTGTCTTCCTTATCTTGAAAGCAATTCCATCAACTTTGACAACCTTATTTCTGCAGATCCTACTGGAAACCATTTGCTCTTGCATCTTTCCATATGACATTACCAGCCCGTCCTATGTGTCATGACAGTAAATGTCACACTTACACTGTATAATAGTTCTATTAGTACTGGTATTATAATAGTGTCTGAAAGCCTAGTTTATTTTTATAATTTTATTTTATAATTTTATTTTGTTTTATAATGTGAGATACAAGCTACACACTGTGATTACAATTATGGGTAAATTAGACACAGGGGCTCAGTATGTCACATGACTTATAACATCACAGAATGGGTACTCCAGGAGAATGTCCATAGGATAGATAGCAGGTAGCTTGGAGAAGAATGGACTTCAGAATGATTCAGAACACTTCATCTTAAAAATACTTATAATTAAGATTTTATTTTTGAACATTTATCTGTTTGTGTTTATTAATCTATCCATCTATTTCTTTATACACTTGTGTGATGTAAATGTAACATTTATTTGCCATATGTAATTGTTGTCTCAGAGGTTTATTGCTGAATAAACTCACCCTTACTAGCTCCTTATAAACTCTGCTTCAATTCAGCACTTCTGACTCAAACTCCTCTCCAATGTGATTGATTCAGAGCTACTGTTCTTTGCTTTCTTCCTTCTTTTTTCTTCTGGATAGATTGAGTGTCTCTGGCAATCTGTCCTAATTCTGTAGCTCCTTCTCATTCTCTGGCTTGTTCTGTCTTTACTTGCAACTTGTCTCTGTAAAACTCTTCCCTCCCTCTTTCCCTCCCTCCTTCCCTTCCTTCCTTCCCTCTCTTCTGTGTGTGTGTGTATTGCTCTGTTAAGTCACCTCTCTTTCCCCTGCTGTTCTGTTTAGAGTTGAGAGTACCCTGTCTCTGACTCATCTGATTAATCACTTTATCTGCCTCAATTGGACATCATTTTCAAACATGGCTACTTCCTTCTGCAAATGAACTTTGCCTACCATTATTTGGGATTAAAGGGGCATACTAAAGACATGTCTTTATTCCAGCCAGAAGGATTAAATGTGTATGTCGTTCCATCTGGATCACACAGACCTAGGTCTTTGGATGTGATCTGTTGCCAGCCCAGCTCTCTTCCTGTGTTAAAATTCCTTTACAGTGTGCCATGGCACATAGGAGAGATCAGAAGATAACTTGTTGGAGTTGGGCCCTCCTTCCACTATATGAGTTTCTGGATTAGAATTCAGGTCATCAGGTGTGAAGATCAGTACCTCTTCCACTAAGCCATCTGGCAGTCCTGTCTGTGATAATTAAGGTTTTTGTTCTATGTTTTACCATATCAGTAACAAGGGACTGATAATTTTTTTATGTTTTAATATATCTATAACTAAGAAACGATAATTTTAATATTTTGTCTTGAGCATACTGTTTACTTCTCATTTCTTTAAACGTTTTTGAATACCAAAGTGGGACCTTCAAAGAACAAAATGACTTTCTAAGCCATCCTGCTTCTGCCAGATAAGTACTTTTCTCGAGATACCTGGAATAACTTAGCAGACATGTTTCTGTCAGCTACCTGTTACCCTTTATCTTTCCTTCATTCACTGAGAGAAGTGAATTGTAACTTCCTATTGGGTTTTCTTTTTATATGCTCCAATGTGCCATGGATTTCAATGTTCCCCTCAAATTTCAGAAAATTCAGTTTCTTATTAGAATAATTATGATGAGTTATTTTTGAAATTACTACAATGATTGCTGTAATTTTGTTCTCTGCTCTTTTATTTTCTGTGATCCACCATGTCCCTCCCTTTTCACATACATCTTCTGTTTGTTGTTTGCTTTTTGTTGCCTTCTGTTTGCCAGGCCAGAATTTTAAGCCAGTTTCTCATTCTAGGATCATAATAATGTCAGATACCTTCTTCATAACATATTTTCATTTCTTACACTGCTATAAAGAAAACTCTCTGCTTGCTATCACTAGAATCCTCTAAATTGACTCCCTTCCTGGTCACTGTAAGTGCCATGGCTTAGAAAAGATACTTTTACTTTCTTGCATGTGGAATCTTTTACTTGTGAAAGAAAAATGGGGTGTAACTGGCTCATACCTGTAGTTTATTCTGTATCCAAAGATTAGTCTTCAGATCATAGATGCCAGCAAGGGGATAGAATAGAACTTTCTAGCACACATCTGTCCCAGAATCAGTTTACATAACTACACAAGAAGAATCCCATTATTAGAACTTACTGTAGAAGACAAGCCATCACAGTAACAGAAGGAAGGATAAACAAGGAAATAAGACAATTTTACACTCTTTACAAAATCCTTCAACAAATTCCAAACAGCACATTGCAGAGAAACGTATTTTGTTCTTGGAGGAAGAAGAGAGAACTGAGCCTCAGACTGTCTCCAGCCTCCTTGAGGAGGTTAAGTACTAAAACCCAGTGACAGAAGTCCTTGTAGCCTCTAGCTCTTGAATGATGTCCACATACTAGACCTCCTCAACATTTTGATACCAGGCTGGTCTCACAGTACTGGCCTACAGGGTGACACAATAGGGTCATTGAAGAGCTGAAGGCTTTTCCAATTACTATTTTACCCACTTTGGAAAGACTTCCCTCAAGCATGAAAGATGTACATGCTCCACAGGAGACCTGTCCATTTGATAAAAACACTAATTAGTCCAGAGATGTGGAAATTACTTAAAAGTTAAAACCCCATCATATGAACCAAGGATGATCGCACGTCCATAGGAATACAGGTATAAACTCAAAAGAAAATAAATCAGTAATTTGAAGTGATAACATCTCTTCCATATTCAAGTAGCACTGTTCACAATGGCCAGAATATGGATTCAACTCAAATGTTGATTTTTTTTATATTCCATGAACCTATTGGAAATGCTATAATTTTAATTAGTGTATCAGTTTCTGCTATATAATCTATTGTCTAATTTAACCACTAGTTTCTTAAATTATTATGCAGATAATTTATAATCTTCATAGTCTCCAGTGATTTTTTTTGTTTAAATTCATAAATGCTGGTCAGTTAACCTTCTCATACATTTCTAGCAGATAAATGAACAATTTAGTAAATATATTCTTTTTTGGAGCATTCTCCTCTAATTCTGAACTCTTGGTAGAATCTGACTCATATTTCAGAATGTAGATTTTATAGGTCTCCTGTTTTTCTTCATTGTGCTAATTAGATTTTCAGAGCCCTGTATTTTTGTGTTATGATTTAATAAAAATATACAATCTTTCTCTTAAACACACATATGTTATATAAGTCATACAGAGGCATATTCAAGTTGTGCTTTTATTTTGGCAACAGTAACAATTTTTAATATAAAATAAATCATTTCCTTTCTCCTGACTATGTCAGTGCCTACCACTTGTGTCATTTTCTTCACAGCCTTTCATTGTGGACAGATGTTCATGCCAACTGGAAGAAGCAGTGCTCGCAGGCACTTGAGGACCACCTGGATACCTGGACAGTGTTGGGGTTTTCTGTAACTGGGTTTCCCCTCTTGTGATTCACTTAGCCTTGCTTTGAGTTCAACCCTATAATAATTTCTAATAGAAAAAGCCAATTGACCTTATGCAGATACATTACAGAGAAAATAGGATAGTTTGTACCACAGAGCAATGAACCATGTTGACCCTTTCACACTGAACATTAAGCCAGAAGCATGTTAGATACCTTTATTCAACAGTGGCCTAATCATGAATATGTATTTATAGGTATAATTGCAAAAATAATCAAGTCAACAGATACCTCTCAGAATGTCTTGCAAAATATGTCTTTAATACTCTCTTAAAGAAAATAACCTAGACAGTTGATTTTTAATCACATCATTAATTTTGCTCTGTATATACAATATGGCCCTCCCCCATTGCTTCTCTGTGATAGGAAGTTTTAGCACAATTTCTCTTTCCTTTGTTTATTTTTCCATTCGTCTTAAGATGCCATCTCAGTTCCCAAAGCCTTCTTTTCTTTCAGGATGACCATGCTTTTTATGACCATGCTTCGTTCAAATGTCTTTATCACAACATGTTGTTTGCCTTTCTCACTCCATTGTAGAACCGTCACAAAGCCACCCCTTAAAACAATCTTATAGCATCCTTACTTGGGAGCACAATGTAGAGCCAGGGGTGAACATGTGACAGTATCATTATCAAACACTTGAGGGAACTGTCACTTAAATTGTATCTAGTGAGTCAGCTTTTACTTAACTATTTTATTAGGTGTCTTGGTATATGATATATACATATTCTTAAGATGCAGTGAAATTGATAGTGAAAAGTATTGAGTGGAGTTCATGTTTTCCTGCATTAGGGATTAAAGTAGGATTTGGGAGTTGGCATGGCATAATAACTATAATCTAAGCCATTTCATTGGTCCTTATGAAGTGTCTGTACATTCAGTACTCCATATGGTAATTACGACTTCCTCAGAATGAGTCACAGTTGTTTATGCTTTCATAAATCAAGCAGCTGCAGCAGAACAGACAGATTCCATATTAGCACTTCCCCTAAGACTGCAAATGTGCTCAAAAGATTTCTGCAAATTTCTCTTGAATGCAAGTTGTTTGTTAAACGTGATAATTTTATGAGACTGCCACATGGAAAATGTTCTCAATTCTCAGATTTTCCATTCGTGATATAAATTCACACTTTGTACAGTTTTAGAGGCATTAAAACTGATATAATAATCCCCAGCTGAGTTTGATAAAAGCAAAGCTTATTCTTCAGGTAAGACATAGGTGACAGATGGGGAAGCTACAAATAATACCTCAGAAAAATACACACTAACTGGTTAATAATTCATTTCCTGTATTCAAGCTTCTGACTTTACCATCTAGGGAAAATATTATTATGAAAAATGCTAGCTGTCTAGATACTTTCCTTAACACAATAAATATACTGTTAGAAAATATCTGGAAATACATATAACTCCCTGTGTGTTTTAAAGACTTTTTATTAAAGATATAGCACTGTTGACAATAAATAACTCTTCAAATTAGAGAGAATTTACAGACAACTCAGTGTATTTTTAACTTTATCAACATGAAGTAGACATATGGCTAAATAAACTTAGTTAATTAACAAATTCATTCCATCACAAAATTATCATTTTTGTGACAAAAGCATGTCATGCCCACTCTTTATAATTTTAAAAGTATGCTATATTGTAATTAGTTATAGTCCTCTTAGTACAATAAACCTATTGAAACTTCATTCTTTCTAACTATAATTGTCTTACCTTTTACCAACACTCCACACATCTTCCAGTCCCCTACCACAGAATCTACAATTCTGTATCTAAGAGAAATGATATATTTGTATTTCTTTACAGGAGTTATTTCATTTAGTGCAATGATATCTAGGGTCATCCATCTTTTTATAGATATTGGGGCAATAGTTTGGAAAATATATGTTCTCCAAAGGGCTATATATCAGAGGCTTGGTCTCCAGACTGGTGCTATTGGGGTTTAGAATTGGGGTCTGGGGTCTTGAAAGTAGTCCTTAAGTTACTAGGGACATGCCCCCTAGAGTCCGTGTGCCTGTTTTGCTTTCTGTCTCATGATAGAAAGCAATTTTATTATACCATGGGCTCCCTACATCATGGGCTGTCCTTGGTACTGGCTTAAAGTTTTGAGCATCTTTAATCATATACTTGAACTTTTAAAGCCATGATCCACATAAAGCATGTTTCTATGTTTACCATCTTAACTATTTTTGTATAATGACAGAGGGTGACTAACTCAGTTCATGTTTCATTTTTTTACTTCATAGTAGTCAATATGTATACATATCTGATTTTCATTATCCATCAATATTCATGCATATTGGTGTGCCATGGTTATAAGTAGTGTAACAATGAACTGGAGAGTGTAGGTATTTCTTCAAAACCTTCACGTGAATTACTTTGTATATGTCAATAGTGAGACTCTCAACAATACAAATGATTAACATAACACATTCATTTTTAAATGATAAACTAAAAGTTTAAAAAGCATTCAGCTTGACTGAAAACAAAATAGAAGTGTCAAATCACATCAGAAATAAAAAAAACCCGACATTATAATTAATAAAACCTGAGCCCAATCCCAGTGAATCAAAGGTTCATAGTGGATTGTTATGGGTCAGTGGACATACGAAACAATGAACAGATGGGAAGCCCGAACATACAGATAGTATGAAGACTGAATCAGTAATAAAAAGTTACGGAAAATATCAGGGCTTGAAAGATTTATTGCCAGATTCTAAAACCTCTGAGGAAACACTAGTATTAATTTCTTATAAAGCATTTAAAAACTTGAAGTGGAGGCAATTCTTCTAAAAGGATTCTATCAATAATGCCCTAACAAAAAAACCAAAGACATTGCAGTAAAGAAAACTTTCAATCTGATACTCCTGATAAATACAGATTCCCAACAGTATTAGAAAACCACATTAGAGTAGAGTAAGTGTCGTTTATTAAAATATGATATCGTCTGGTGACTATTTGTAATAATTGAAGCAAAAATATATAAATTTTTATACGTGTATTACTACTATATATAATGTATATTTTAAATATTTATTTACATATAACTGTGTGTGTGTATGTGTGTACCACGTCATCTCTCTCTCTACTGTGTGTGTGTGTGTGTGTGTCTGTCTGTGTTCTGGAGATGAGGCTCCGGTGCGTGGCTTGACAGTCCCTTTGCCTTCTGAGCCGTCTCCAGTCATGTACATTGTTTACATTTACCTTGGTGCTTTTGGTGAACTGTTTCATATCTCTGGAATCAGTGACAGTATTATAATATTTTTGATCAGAAAACTTGAAAGGGGAAAATAATTCAATATATTAGAAAACAAAGATATTCTTCATGAGAAAGAGGCACGTTATTAAAAGCACTAAGAATATGGTCAAGTAACAAATGACTTAGAAATGTTAAAGTTCTTAGCTATGGAAAGTTTCAAACCTCATCAGTATGATTTTCTACTGTGAAGAAAATTTTCTATATGTGAAGAAATGAAAACCATCCAGTGACTTGTCTCCCTTCAAGGCAGCAGCCTTCTCTATGACGTCAAGACTTAGAGTCAACATTACAGCAGACTTGAGGTGGTATGAATGACATCTCTGATAAGTTCAAAAAAACGTGATTTCATGAGACAGTGATTAAGGAAATAAATCAAGGTAGTGTGTGTCATGTATACTCGTGTGTTTATGCATCTATCCTGAGTTATATGCACTGTCATCTTTCTAGAAAATAACATTCTAAATGTAAAATAATTTTTTTTTACTTGATCACATCATTAAAATATTTGAAATTTTATTGGTAACTGAGAAGTAATACTTGTCTATGTGATATTTTTATGGGCTGTATGTGATTGGTTTACTTCTGATATTTTTTCTGGGGAAGGTGGTTAGGGCCTCACTCTGTAACCCAGGCTGGCTTTGAACTCAGTGTGCCTCTCAGCTCTAGCTTCGAGCGCATAGCTAACCAGCATGAGCGTCTGTACTTAGCTGGTATATTTTGACATATGTTTATATTTTCAAATGATTAAAAGAAGTTATCCTTCGCACTGCCCCTTCCAACAAAATAAAACTACCACATCTCATTTGAAGTGTTCATTTTGTAAATATATTAGAATTGTATAAATTTATCTACCAAGTACCACAGTCAGCATGATGTGTTTTGATTAGATCAGATATTATACTTCCATATTTGTATAATATGTCCTCCTCTGTTTTGTCACACACGATTTTGAAACTCAAATGTGTGTCTTATTTATATGAAACCTTGATTAAGGCTACAAATACAATAATCGGTGTAGCACTGATACTCGCAGTTGACTGTGTAGCAGGAAAGTTAAGTGGCGTTAATGTCTTTAGAGATGATGAATTCTGCAGGAGTGCATCACATCAAGAGAAAAACTCGCACTTCTCATCAGTTATCCCAAGAAGAGCTTTTCATGTCACATCCCCTACCCAGATTCCTGAGCTGATGTGGTAGCTTTCCCCTCTTTTTTTTTCTTTTTTTTTGTTTTTTGTTTTTTTCCTTTTTCAGTCCATACCTAGTACCATTCCATAGGTACCAGGACCCCACGTTAGGCTGTCAGTGTGGGGAAGTAGTCCTAATCTGCTTGGCTTACCTTTCCACCTCCTTCAGAATCCCTCCTCCTGTCTTACACTCTCCTCCTCATGTACAGTGATCTTTGTCTGCACAGCCTCTCTAGCTTCTGCCCTGCAGTTTCTGTGACTTTCCCATGCATGTATATACTCATACCTATTTCTGATTCATAGATTTATTCTGCATAATTCTTAGTTACATTTATATTGTGATGGTGACCAAAAAGGAGGTGTGGAGGAAAGGGTTTATCTGGTTTATACTTCCATATTGTAGTCTATCAGTGAAGGAAGTCAGGACAGGAACTCAAACCGGGAGGTCCTGGAGAAGGGGTTTCCTGGCTTGCTCCCAATGGTTTGCTCAGCCTGCTTTCTTACAGAACCCAAGATCACCAGCCCAGGGATGGCATCATCCACAGTGGCCTGGGTCCTCCCCATCAGTCACCAATGAAGAAAAATGCCCCATTGCTAGAACATTTTCGGAATTGGGTTTTCTCCTTTTTAATGATTCTGTCTGCTGTCAAGTTACATAAATCTAGCCAGCACAGCCTGCCTTGACCTCTCCTGCCTAAATCAATAGTGGCTGTTTTGCATAATGTAGCAGCACATTATTGAATATTTTCCCTCAAGGAAATTGAGAGAGAAACTGTAGATGTATTAATATATGTTATATATTTACATTTTAAATTTTAATTACACACTGCTGTGCTTTGAGAATTACCTAAGAGTTTAGCAACTTATTTTAAAAGCGTTTTTCAGGGATAGCAAGATGGCTCAGTGGTTAAGAGTGATTGCTGCTTTTCCAGAGAACCTGAATTTGTTTTCTGGTATTTACCCTGGGCAGTTCACAAGTCTTGGGAAGCACCCTCTTCTGGCATCTGTAGGCATCCTCATATAAGTGCATATACATATGGACACATACCACACACACACACACACACACACACACACACACAAACACACACACACGAAACAAAATATTAAAAAAAACCTTTCACTTGCTGAACTTGTAGAATGAGCTTCAAGTACTATAATTTTTAAAATATTAATTACAGTTTTTAAGTATTTTTAAGTATTATTTAGAAATACTAGGAACCAAGATCTCAGTATTTACAATCCTTATTCCACTGTGTTGTTCTTCTTTACGTCTCACAGTTATCAAGGGGCAGAGCTAACATTTAAATCCAGGGACACTGGATTGAAAACACTGACTGTTTTGTTACCTAGCATCATGGAAACTTGATCTATAGAAGGAATGTATTTCCAGAGACTGAGCCTGGGTTGTGAACACTGATTGTTGGGGACACTCTATGGATTGCTAGAGTGGATTACAGTGGATTGCTGTGACTTTTGACTAACTGTTCTCATAAGGTCTGTTTTAGTTGTTAACAATCTAATGTTCACATTCTGCATTCAAACATTTCTGTAAGCATCGATATTCAGCTCAGACACTCTTCTGTATAGCATTTGCCAAGGTTCTGCAATAACTAGAACAAATTATTATCGTTTTAAAATTTATTTTGGTCAAAGTATTTAATCTGGAGTGTAGGACCAAGCACAAATTTAGATACAATTTGAATCACTTGTGTCTCTTCCAAAATATGCATTTATAGATGACCCACCCCTCAAAATATAAATACATTGTGTTGTGAATGAATTTGAATAGCTACAGTTACCCATAAACACATTCATTTATTTGTGTGGATATGTATTACTATTAATATACTCCTTATGTTAGTAAAGATCAGAAATTCTAACCCTTCATTGACAATTTTAGTGTCTATAGATTCACCTTCAAACATCCAATAGTAGGTATAAATCAGCTTCTTTATTTTAAATTTCATATAAACTTGCAGAAAAATATATTGACATTTAGATCCATTTTTATTTATTTCAATTCATAGAATAATCTGACTTTAAAAATCTCACTGGGTAGTGGTGGCACACGCCTTTAACCCCACACTTGGGAGGCATAGGGAGGCGGATTTCTGAGTTCGAGGCCAGCCTGGTCTACAGAGTGAATTCCAGACCAGCCAGGGCTATAAAGAGAAACTTGTCACAAACAAACAAACAAACAAAAAATACTGTCTTTTTGCCGGGCAGTGGTGGCACATGCCTTTAATCCCAGCACTTGGGAGGCAGAGGCAGGCGGATTTCTGAGTTTGAGGCCAGCCTGGTCTACAGAGTGAGTTCCAGGACAGCCAGGGCTACACAGAGAAATCCTGTCTCGAAAAACTGAAAAAAAAAAAAATCTGAGCATTCCTGGCCCATAAACTTGGGGATATTATTTAGAAAGGATATGAGACTCTGTAACTTTGAAAAAAAAAAAAACTTTTCAAACTCCTCTGCTGCTAGACTGTGGTGGAGTTCCATCTGCACATTTAATCAAGTTCTTGCAAGTATTTATATCACCCTTATCCTCAATGACAAAGGAGAAGGAGATAGAGGAGTTTCAACACTTGATTTATTAACATGGCTGAGGAAAGTAGAATTGCTCAAAATGAGTTTTCTCCCCATTTTTCCTCTTCGTATGAGCAAGTGAAAGAAAAGTGTGGAGACAGTGAAGAAAGAAGAGAAAAGGTGACTAACATTGCAGATAAACAGCATGTCAGTAAAGATCGGATTTTAAATTGTTCTCGTAACTGTGATGCAGTAATGTAAATAGTTACTATTAACAAATCCTTGCTCTGTGTGGAGTTGATGGGATAATGTAACATGCTTAGTCTCATTAGCTCATTGCAGTGACTGAGTCATCATTCTAGGAAGCAGATGAGCAAGAGTGCGCGGTAAGCTGTACGACTAAAGTCTTGCTTTGCATTCTTAGCTAGTTCTCTTTTTGTATTTATCTGTAAATGCCTTCCATTCTTCTCTGACTATCTGCTCCACAGGAAAGCAAATAGAGGTGTGTATGAGTGTGAATGTGTATCTGTAGCATGTGTGAGTGTGTGTATATGTATGCCTACGTGCATGGTAATATAGTGGATATGATTATGTGAGTGTGTTTGTGGTTTTTGTGATGTGTGTGATAGATTATGTCACTGTGAGGCTGAAAATCACACCATGTGAGAGTGTGTGGGTATAAGTGAATGGGTATGTATGTGAGGTTAATGTATTTAATGTGTGTGTGTGTGTAAGAGAGAGAATGTGTGTGAATGACTATGATTGTGTCTATAAGTGTGAGTGCATGTGTGAATGAAAGTTTGGAAATACAAAAGATTATGTGTGAGTCTGAGGAAATACGATTATGTGTTTGTCTTAGTTTTATCATAAAGCAGCATATTTATATATGAGTGTGAGAATATATGATTGTGTATTTGAGTCAGTGTTCATGTGATACAGTCTATGTATGAGTATATGTATGAAGATGATTTAGCATGAGGATATGAGTATCAGATTATGGGTGTGAATGATACTATTTGTTAAAGTATGAGCACATATTTGTATATGTGTGTGAATGCATGGGATTGTGATTTTGTGAGTGTACAACTGAACATATCAGAATGTATGATAGCATTAGGGTCTGTGGGTGTGCAACACTGTGTCAGAGCATTTGTTTTTGAGTGTGCAAATGTTTGTCTGACCATGTGAGTGTGTGTGGGTAAATGTGAGTGTGAGTGTTTATGTGACTGTGTGTTTATCTGTATGGGTTTTTGATTTCTTGACTGTGTGTATATGATTATATGTTTGTTTATTTTCAGTGTGTGCTAGTATAAGTTTGAATGTAGATCTGTGAGTGACTATTTAAAAGTATGTATTTGTGTGTGACAAAATTTATGAGTGTGCATATGATTGTGTCGGTGTTTAAAGTGTGCATGATTATAGGTTTATTTGTGGGAGCATGTGTGTGATTATATTTTAGCATTCATGATTGTGTGGAAGTGTTTATGTGGGTGAGTATGAGCATTTTGATTTATGTAAGTATGTATGAGTGTGAGTGACTTTGGATGATTTTTGTGGGATTGTGGTTGAGTATGAGAGTGTGAGTGTGAATTTTGCGAGTGTTTTACTATTAGTGTGAGTGTATTGTGCATAAATTTGAATGTATGGTGTATAATTTTATATGATTGTATGAATGATTGTATGAGTATGTATAATTTTGTGAATTGTGTGTAATTGAGTTCTTCGGAGTATGAATGTGTATATTTTGTGAATATGTGATATTCTATGTATATAGCTGTATCAGAGTACATGATTGTATGCATCTGTATGTGTATGACTAGTTAAGTGTGAATGAATATGTCTGTAGGAGTGTGTATATGTCCTATGTGTAAGTGCATGGCTGTGTATCTGAGTGAGTGACTATGTGGTTGTGTTTGGTGAGTGTGTTTGCCAGTCTGAGTGTGTATGTGTGTGTGTGTGTGTGTGTGTGTGTGTGTGTAAGACAGAGAGAGAGAGACAGAGATTAAGTGTATGTGAATATTTGCAAGTTTGCTTTCTGTGTGCTTGTCAGTTTGTGCTAATATTGAAACTCTTGAGGTCTCTAATTGAATGGATTCCAAGATAGAGATAAACCCTTAAAGGGAAGAAGAGAAAAGGATCACAGGTATGATTCAGTAGGAAACCCAACAGAGAACAATTGAGAGAGTGGAACCCAGCTAATTATATGAGCCAGTACCCTTGCTGAGTCTGTGAAATCTTCAAGACACACATTAGTGTGATTTTTATGTTAAGAGACAGTAAAGTATGCTGATGTATGGGGACAGTTGGGCTTGTGCAGCTTGGTCTTTGTGCCTATGCTCATATGGCTGTTAGCTATTTTTCTATACTAATTATTTGTCAATTTTACATTAAAAGTGCCTGGTTATATTTTAAGGCCCAATATCCTTATTCTTTTGAAGATGTGCTATTTTATTTTCCTTTGGATTTGGAAAAGGTGATCATATTGGCTGAATTTGCCCAAGGTTCTCTTTGTTTATGTGTGTTTTGCTGGCACACACATAATAATGTTAATAATTCTAGTTTAGATGCTGGCTTTCACAATAGATTTACATCATCACCGTGCATACTATGCATTGTCTCTAAAATTTCTAAAAATATTTCGTTAGTCTCAAATTTAAGTTCTCTAACTTGAAGATGAAGCTGTTAAGTGAGAAAAACAGGTAGAAACTTATTGGTGTACTTTTTCAGGAATATGACTGTCATACATCTATAATCAACTCTAAAGAAAACGTAAGTTTCTCAATAGTCAAGATATGAAAGAAGATTAGGTACCCAATAGAAAGTAGATCAAAAATCACATAATAGTGTTTCTTCCAGTTGTAAGGAAGAATGTAATGAAGGCAATCACAAGGAAGTAGGTGGAATTAGAGATCATCTTGTAAAACAACATAAACCAGATTCAGACACCAAGTATTATGCATTTCTTTTTTCATGTAAATTATAGATGCATGCCGAATGAGTGTAGAAAGAGGAATTTAAGGGAGGAGAGAAAAGTCTAATGGGTGGATGAATGAGAAGTATACAGAAGTGATTATGCATAAAAGACAATGATTTCATGCTTTCTCTCTCTCACACACACACACATTGTGTGTGTGTGTGTGTGTGTGTGTGTGTGTAAATGTGATCATAGAGCCTTCCTTGATATCCAAATGAGGAGGGTTGTCAATGACATATGGAACAATGATTGGTCAGCAAAAGACAAGAGGCCATTATGCCTAATGAACAGGAGCTTCCCAACCTTCGCAGAGTGTGTTTCAGATGTGTGTTTCCTGGGTATTGCTTATCAGTATCCAAACTGCTCTTACTTTGAGTGTTTCTGTCATTTATTCTGAAATAATCATTACAGATTTCCTATCTAATCTTGTAATAGTTTTTACTCATCCACCTGAGACCAAGAAGAAAAGGTACATTTTAGGTGATGAAATCTTTTAATCAGTTTATCTGAAAGCACACCGTGGTGAGTAACAATTAGTGTATTCTAAATATTTACAACAGAAAAGAATTTTGTTGTCTTTAGACATCCTGTGGTCAACTCATGCATATTAACACAAAGCTTTTCTTTCCATATGTCTCTGACTTGACTTTTTAAAAATGGTTCAGAGGTGAGGTTGCATCTAACAGTCTGAGCAGTGATTGAGTGGATGGCTTACACATATTTCAAATTGCCTATAAGAATCTGCCAATGTATTCCGACCTCAGATCCATTCTTGGTCATGGCTTCCAGATTCAGCAGGCAAATGAGAGGAAACAGAGTTCAAAGCAAGGTGAGGGGCTCGTGGCCAAAAAAAATTCATATGCTGAGATTTTCTTATGGCCTTCCCTAACCCATATGGAAGTTCACTGCTTTTACCATTTAGAGTCCCCAGGAGATCCTGTCTGGAAGGAGAAATAAATCCCAATCCCTCTAACACCAGACCCTGGTTACTGCATGTGGGATATCACTCAGCAGGCACAGCTGTGCTTGCGATTTTATATAAACATCTGAGGCCTTTCCTCAAGCACCAGTCTTATCTGTTCTTTTCGAGCTCCTTCCTCCTAATTTCACATTCCTTCCATGGATATGACCTTAAGAAGTGAGGGCAGATATCAATCATGCTAAAGAGTAAAAAAGAGATGGGATTTGGGCCAGGACCCAGGATGTCAACCACCTGAATGAGTCCTTCCCACCACCTACACTATTTCACGAACATGCAATGTGCCTTTGAGATATCGGAACAGAGGACAGACCAAGTGAAGCCTATTTTTCATCCTTAAATGGCTTTTCCCCTGAATCCCAGTGGAATATCACCTCCCCAGGCTGTTACCCAATGGACCTGGCCCCAGAGTCATCTCACCTGCCAAGTGTGTGGGAACAGATCCCATCACTACTGCCTTGGAGTTTAACTTTACAATAAAAGCTCTCCACCATTAGGCCCGAGGCCAGACAGCATTGCCTGACTTTGACAATGACCCCAATCTTGGTAGAAGAAGGATGGGTGATGAGGGGGTGGGAACTAATCCGATTTGGTTGATGGGTATGCAAATAGAACTGAAACACTGGTGTTTCAGAAAAAGGCAAGATTAAGAAGTTATAGTCCTGTTTTTTTTCCTATGCCTTTACTGATGTTTGAAGATTATGCAAAGTTCAGTTGGTAAAACAGTTTTTAATAGTTCACTCTTTGTTTTCTCTTTTATTACCATCTGTTTCCTAATTTTATCTACTCATCCTAAGTTACGTGGCTCATGTGAACTTAATCCCACCTCTGTGCATTGCCTGGTTGATCAGTATTTCCTTCCTTTAGCTGCCATGACTCAGAGGTGTCAGTGAAATCAGGGAGTTACGATTTTGCAATTTTTATTAGAGCTCTCTAGGGAGGACTCATATTTTTGATCCATTTCTATAATTATGGGCAGATTCTTTTTTAAAAAATCATTGCTAAATACTCCCTGAGAATGGAGACAGTTCATCAGATAAAGATATTATCTATAGATATTGTCAGTTGAATGAAGAAACAGTCTCTGTCAGTATCTCCTTCCTTTCTTTCTTCCTTTCCCACTGCTCCCCCTTCTTTTGCTCACAAATATATTTGGGTTTTATTTCTGTTGCTCTTGTCATTCCTGCTAGTACCATCAAATCTCTGTTTTCACAGATTTCCAAGTTTGTGTGTTTTAAGACAAGCTACCTAGTGCTCTTATGCAGTAAGTACACCTGTATAGAAGAGAAAGACTTTTGTTCATATATGCTTCTTTGGCAGAGTTAATAGTAGATTTTACTGGACATGCAACCCAGAGGTCAGTCTCAGTGTTGCATAGATCTCTTACACATTTGGAAGCATAGATCATTTATTTGTAGATTTGGGGATATTTACAGTATATCCATTAATCATTTGTAATTTCTATCAGAATAAAATTATTTCTATTACTGTCCTTGCCCTTTGATATTCTCTTCTGTATTACAAAGGGATTACCAAAAGTTAGTTATTAACTTTTTTCAACACAATTTAGAGTATTAGTTTGTTTCTATTTGTGCTAAAATATTCCACATATATGGGGGCTTTCTATTCCATCTGAATCTCTTAAAGGTTACAGTTTATTTTATTCTGCCATGAAAGGTGTTTGAGACTGAGGCAGATAGAACACCTTTATTCATACTCAGTTTCTTAGGCCATTTTACTTGGGGTTAGCAGGGTGCATATTCTTCACTTCATAGAATTATGCTACTGAGAAGTTGCATATCCATGGTGAAAGAATAGGTTTTTAAGAATGTGCTCGAAGCTTTTCAGTGATTTGAAATTGTAGAGTTCCAACTTGTAGATGTATCAAGTCTCATTATGTGCAAGTTTCAAGCTGGCAAACGGAAGGGTTTCTGGCAAGTCCTGTTTTCTGAGTAAAATGATCTCTCCAGGCTAAGCATGAAGCCATCTGTAACAGCTTAAGTTGCTTCCTTAGTCACCAGGACAAAGTAATGGCAAGAGTGAAATGGGTATTGTAAGCCCTTCGCACTTGCTTTCACCTCTAGGGCATTATTCTTGCCAGGAGGGTTTGCTGGATCCTGTTTTGCTTGTCTGTGTGCTTCCTTTTGCCTCCGATTCAGGTCCTAACAAATTTTAGTGAGAGCTTTTCTCTTAGTAGAAAAACTCCCATTCCCGATTGCCTAAAATCTACAGGAGAAAAAAGCATCACGGGCCATGTTACCTGACCTGTGGAAGCGTATCAGCATTGCAGTGAGCTTTGGTGCAGTTAGCCCCCTTGCCTTTCAGAACCATCATAGGATGGCCCTAGACTTAACTCCTCACAGCACGGGAGTCTGTCCTGGGAGGGTGAGTGGTCAGTCTCCAACTTTTCTACCGTGGTTTGTTCTTGGGAGACTTTGGACTTCATCAGCTGAGAAAGATCACATAAAGCAACTTCATATTGACATTTAAGATGTTACCACAAATGCTCTTACCCTTCATTCCTGCATAAAGTGCCCAAAGGATTAACTCTAGAGAGGGACGTTCACATATCTGTCTAATACTATTCCAACAATGAGGATTCTGTTTGGGGGTGTCCAGTCTTCACTCACATGTAGAAACAGAAGAGGTGGAACTACGTTCACTTTAAACTGGTGAGACATATTTTTCAAATATCTTTTGCAGAATAACACAAATTTCAAAAAATAACTTCAGGACTTTTTTCTCTTCCATCTGTAATTTAGTAATATAACCTTTTCAATGTATTTTGTAGGCAATATATATCACAAAATATATGTCTCAAATAATTTCTTTTTTCAGGAAATTCTGACATTTGGGAAACATTCTCTTAGTTTTATTGTTAAGACTGCATGGAATCCATCCATTTTCAGATTATATTCTGGGAAATTCTGCCTTCAGGCTGACAACCCTAGGTTCCTGTCCTTATTACCCAACAGCTTACGGTAAGCAGTGTAAAGGGAAGAGATAGGCAAACATTTCAGGTAATTTTTCTTCAACTGGGACTTACTAAAGTACATGCTGTAAAATAAGTTTCTGGTTTTTCTCAAGCTATTAGAATCACACTGTTGGAACATTTGCAGTCAATTGCTTACTACCGTTTCTAGGCTGAAGTTACATAGTTTTTCTTAGAACGCTAAGGGCCCATGTTTAGTTTTCCATAGGGTCCGTCTTTTCCTCTCTCCACCACAGTAAGCCTTCTTGTCTGCTTTTTCTCCCCAACAAATTAAGAATCAGTGTATGTATGATGTTTCCCTGAATAGATTTATCTAGAATATTATCTTACCTTGTTTCAGTAGGTGAACTAGCACCAATGAACTGCAGTGATGGAAACTTCTTCATTGAAAACAGTATGCAAAATTAATGCCCACTCCATAATCACTTAAGATCCTGGAGAGTGGCATTACCATCGTGTTGATGGAGGAGCTGGCATCTGAAGAGGGTGAAGTGACTTTGCAAGTACAACATGGCACTTCTTGGCACCGCTTGTCACACTCTGTAGTTTCTGCACATCAGTGGACTTAGAAATAAACTTTATTCTTGGGAAAATAGGTCTCTGGTAATTGTTTTCTCTTGATAGTACTTGGATTTCTCCATTTAATTCACTCATCTCCTGCTTAAAATATGTATGGTAGATTATAGCCTTTCGAATATGAAGAAAAATGACTCATAAACCATGAAGAGACAAGTCTCATGTTACAGAAACAAATATCTAGAATACAGACCTCCTAAACTGCATGATTTGGGGGAAGTAGAGAGAAGAAATTTAAGATAAATATATTGTTAATAGATTCTCAGACAACTCCAAATCACAATAATTACAATAACAACAATAATAACATTAACAATAATACTGTATAAAATCTTCAAATAGCAGACAAAATATTTAAAGTAAAAAACAAAATTAAAAATTTCATAAGGCAACTTTACTACATTTTATACAGTTATAAATGTGTTGCATTTTATATTAATTCATCTTAGCATCTCTTTCTGACCCCTTTAGCTATGAACTTTGTGTATTAACCAAACCCTCCAAAAATACAGCAGGAAGAAAGAAAAATTATTAATTAATTATAATATGCTAAAATAAGGTTTGCATCCAACTAGATAAATTTATTAATTTATATTTTTAAAGTTACTAAAGAAGAAGAAAGCTTTTAAGGAAAAATTGATTCAAAATTTACTATTTCTCTAACCTAGCTTTTAAATGTAAAAACAGACTACACACACACACACACACACTTCTTTTTGAGAAAAAAGGGTCATTTAAGGGACTTCATAAGTATAAAGATATTATGATAAGAAAATACATTACTAAAACATGCAAATATTCAAAGAGATCACAGAAAGACATTTTTGTTATTTGCTTCCTTGTATGTTCTTTTTTTAATTCGGTATTTTATTTATTTACATTTCAGATGCCATCCCCCTTCCCCGTTCCCCCCACCCATTAATCCCCTATCCCATCCCTCCTCCTCCTTTTTTGCCTTTATAATGTTTAAATTATATGCAAGTATTGAGGTCAGTTCTAGATTGAAGAACCAGCAATACAATAGATGCAAATAGTCCAGAAACAAGGAAGACAATAAACCCAGATAATCAAAGAACATACAAGGCAATAAACAGAGTGTCCCAGCAATAAAAAGAGTCCCATGATCACTCCTGTGATCTCTATTTCTAAGGGCTTATCAGGATGATCAAAATATCTGAGCCTATTTTCCTGTCCTAGCCCAAAGTCATTTGCATGCTTGAAGCCTACTTCTTTGTTCTAGCTTAAGATTTAGATTTCTGCTTATATTTACTTCTTTGTTTTAGCCTAGGATTTAGATTTCTGCCTGAGATTTCTTCTTTGTTCCAGCCCAATGTCAGATTCCTGCCTGCAGTCCATTTCCTTGGCCAATGTCAGATTCCTGCCAGGCAGTCCCAAAAGCTCTCCACATCTCCCCCTGTATGTTCTATTCTTAGAGAGTGAATACCCACAATAGCAGATCCTTGAAGATCAAACACTGTTTCTCCTTTTATTATTTCTAACTCATCATTGAGGATAATATGTCTTAGTCTGCTCCGGCCATGAACTTTGCCTGCCTCAGTAACTTGAATGCCAGGATTACAGATATAAACCACCAGGTTGGGCAAGTCCAGTTCTCTAAAAACGCTTTCTTTCTAGATTTGCACATGATGGCCATTTCACTACTGCATTCACAAGTGACAGAGGCTGATGACTAGACTCTTCCTTTTCCTATAAGGATTATAGTCACATCATGGGGACTCAATCTCTGTGACATTATCTAACTTGATTACCTCATAGAGGCATTTTATTTTTTAATTTTAGGGACTAGGGATTTAATGGTGCATTTGCTGTGTGTGAGGCACACATACTCAGCATACAACAATTTTCTAGGTTTTCCTTTCTAGCATTTCCGTTTCCCTACTACAATTGTTGATGCCAATTTGTAACACAATTTCTGGTTGCCATCATCAGAGCTCAGTTCTTCCTGAGCTTTTGAAGTTGGCTATAGTTCCCCCACACCTATATATTCCCCAGTGACTTCACTGAAGTGAGTGTCCTTAAAATTTCAATGGATATCATTGATAGTTGCTCAGTGCATTTCTGGGAACTGATCGACTTCAAAGTGTGCTGTCTTAAGCATTTTGATTTCCTTCTGAACAAATATAACTTCCCAGGGGAGTTCAATATCTCAGCCACTTGACTAGAGGCCATTATTGACTGTGGATGTCAATTAATCAAGTTTGCTTTCTTAAAACAAAACAAAACAAAACAAAACAAAACAAAACAAAACTGTTATTAAGTCCTGAACCACAGTGAGAAAGCATTTGGCTAAGGTTAAGCAGTTATGACCATGTACTTCATTGTATTTGATGTATCACCATCAGAATCTGTTACCCATACACTCCTCTTTGGATCTTCATGAGTATGTACTGCATAGCCTTGTGGGCCTTTTGATATAGGTACTGCTTTTTCCTGGGTAGAATGGATGAGGAATCCTTTTACCCTCTAGCATAGTCTGAGGTCTGATTCTTTTAATGGAACTCAAGGCAGGGTGGTGGTTTGAAAAGAATGACCACATCAGCTCATGCATTTGAATTCTTAGTCACTAGAGTGAAACTGTTTGACAGGATTAGGAGGTATGTTCTTGTTGGAGCATTCATGGATTTTTTGGAGCAAGATGTCATTGGGGGTGGGCTTTGAGGTTTCAAAAGTCCATGCCAGGTCCAGTGTCTCTCTTTCTAACTGATGGCTGTGGATCAGGATGGAACTCTCAGCTCATTCTCCAGCACTATTCCTGCCTGCCTGCTTGAACATCATATTCCCTCCCATGATGATAATGGACACATCTTTGAAACTATAAGCCAACCTCCAGTTAAATGCCTTCTTTCATAAGCGTTGCCTCAGTCCTGACATCTCTTTGTAGCAATAGAACAATGACTAAGCCAGTGAGGAAAGGTAGAACTTGAATAAAAAAACGGATGACATCTTTATCTAAGAGTGGGCTCAGGAACTGGAGGGATGGCTCACGATTTCAGAGTGCTTGCTGCTTTTGGGGGAGAATGGAGTTTGGTACCTAGCATGTACCCCTTGTTCACAGCCACCCATCTGGATAGCTCCATTTAGATGCATGTGCATATACACACAAAGGTGTACACCCCACCCCCACAAACACATAAACAAAAATTAAATTAATCTTAAAATAGAACTTTCTCTGGGTATAAGTAAGGAAAGATTTTAACAAAGAAAAGCAATTTTCTCAGATGGGGCTTTTACTGGCAAAGATAGATTGGCTGGGAATAGGAGACCATGTTTCTTATTCCTTTTCAACTTCTGCCTTTTCAACAACCACCTCTTCTTGATAGGTGGTACTGTGGTTTGGTTAATCAGGCATTTAGCTAGCTTTGTAATTTTGTATACTACATAATTGGATTTTAGGCTTTTTCTTTACTGGTTGTGGTAGATTGAAAAGGATGGCTTCTACACATTTGTTACTTTATACATGAAGAGAGATTTTCCTGTCATGGTTAATGATCTTGAGATATAGAGGTTATCCTGGATTATCCAGGCAGTCTTTTGTTAAAAATCATGGCGAATCGAAGAGCAGAGCATAAGATCAGGATAAGAAATAGAGATTTGAGGCCTGACACAGTGGCCTTTCAAGGTGGAACAAGGGGTTCTAAGCTAAGCACTATCAGCCAGAAGTTGTAAATGCTAGGGAATATAATCTTCCCTTTAGTCCATCAGAAGGAGCACAGGCCTTTCCTGCTGACTTACCTTGATTTTACCAAAGAAAGACTCATTGATCTCCAGATCTGTAAGAAAAAGTGTTTTGCCTTAACTAATTACATGTTCCTTGATTTTTTAAAACGAGGAGCCTAAGTAAAATATGGCCATGATTTTTTTTTTTTGCAGTGATTGTGTTAAAGTCAACATAGAAGATTTTTGCTTTTTTGTAACTACCCTAAATTAATAGATGAAGTCACTTAGGCTCCCCTACCCTGCATGTCCCCATCTTTAGGATGCAACCAGGACAATTATCCTCTTTCCCACCATACTCCTCTCTGTTGTTGGCATGGTTGATCACCAAATTCTTGCTTCCTCCCAATATTCTATCCTACACCACAGTTGTGATGTTTTAAGCTATCATGATACTCTCTGTACCAGGAATTACTCATTTCCTGGACTGGTTTGTCTATCTTTGGTTCACCAAGTAACATCAGTATCTCTTCAGCCCATTTTAAAGCCTTAAAAATTTCCTTGACAGCTTCATAAGTATACAATAATAAGTCTTAGTCATTTTTAGCTCCATTACCTTAATCCCTCTCTCTTTTTCCATGGGACCAACTGCCCCCTTCTTCCTCCTCTTCTTCCTCCTCCTCCTCCTCTTCCTCCTCCTCTTCCTCCTCTTCCTCTTCTCCTCCTCCTCCTCCTTCTTCTTCTTCTTCTCCTACTTCTTCTTCTTCTCCTCCTCCTCCTCTTCCTCCTCCTCCTCCTCCTCCTTCTTCTTCTTCTTCTTCTTCTTCTTCTCTCTCTCTCTCTCTCTCTCTCTCTCTCTCTCTCTCTCTCTCTCTCTCTCTCTCTCTTTCTCATACACACACACACACATACACACATACACTCACACACCATAACCTTTGTTTTACCTTACAGGTTTCTTTGAGAATTGTGTACTCTCTGACACCCTAGGGCATTTAAGAAAGTAGAATTTATTTTAGATGTCTCAAGTGGGCTTCATTAAGAGAGGAAGCTCTAGTAGAAGAGAAGCACCAGAAAGTTATCACTACTCCATTAAGAAAGGGGGAAAGTTCAGTTAGAGGCAGAATTGCTAAGGATAAACCAGTCAGTAATGGATTTCAACCAGTGTATGATGGGTATGCTCACCTCTCTTGTCTTACCTTGTGATTCCTTGCTAGAGCTTCTCATTGGCCAACTCAAGTCCAATTCAAACTGAACACATTAAAAAATATGTACTCAGTAAAAATTCCTTGCAAGCTCCAAAACACAATGCTTAGAAAAGAACCAGGGGCATACATAATACTAAATTATCAGTCCTGGTGGTGCACGCTTTTAATCCTAGTTAGTTGGCAGGCAGAGGCAGGATGATTTCTGAGTTGGAGGCAGGCCTAGTCTAGAAAGTGACTAGGACAGTCAGGTCATACAGAAAAATCCTGTCCTAAAAAACTAACAAATAAAAAAATACATCAATAAATAAGATTAAAAAGCAAAATTTCAATGCATATTCAAGAGAAATGCATTATCCATCAGAAAATATAAAAATAAACCCAGATAAATGTAGTTTATGCCACTCACTGAGAGAAAGTGAGTGAAGAAGAAAGGGAGACTAGAAGGAAATGTAACAGAGGTTTTGATGCATGATTTTAGTGTCAGCTGGTAGTATTGAAAATCTTAAGAATTTTCATGAATATATAAGACAGTATAATAAGCATTTGGGCATGGAAATAGTGAAATGAATTTCGAAGTATCATATAGAAAACAAATTTAGATCATTCCATTAATGAAAAAAATCCACTATTGATATTTTAAAATTTTTAAACAATTCAAAAATTAAAAATATAATTTTATCATTTTCCTCTTTTCTGTTGCTTTCTCTCTCCAGCCCTCCCCATGTAGTCCCTTGCTTTCTTTAATTTGTGCATCCTGTTTCTTTAGTTGTTGACTATGTATATACATATTCCTCAACATAAAAATATAATCTGCTCAGTCTATATAATGTTGCTTGTATGTATATAATTTCAGTGCTGACCATTTGGTATTGAAGAACCATTTGGTGTGTTCTTTTCCCAGGAAGACTCTTTCTCTGCTTTCAGCATTTCTTTGCTCCCTGTAATTCTTTTTCTACGGTTGGAGCTCCATGATATTTTCCCCTTTCAAATTAGCATGTCTCCTGGCATAGTCCTTGTTCATGTCTTAAACCATCACATTGATGATTTTTTGTCGGTATAGCTTCTCTGAAATTTATAGGCGAGGCAATCTCATAGTTTTGTTTCTCTGACTCCTAATGATGTTTTGATACATTTCTTTATTCTCCTTTTAATCTCTTATGTGCATACCTATGCATATTTGAACACACACACACACATACACACACACACACGTGTTATTTATGAAGAATCTCCTCTTCACCCATTTTGTAAAGTCTGTGGTAGTAGAAATTTCACTCACGCTGACAGGCCAGTTACTTTAAGTCTAAGAAGGGATTTGTGTGCACTCACTTGTGTCTCTTTGGGAGAAGTGGTGTGTTCTCAGTGCCCAGGGACTGTGCCTGGTAGCCTGTGCTTTGACCTCTGGTGGAAGAGAGAGCCAGTGAAACTTTGGGCTTTGTAATGGGCCAGAATCATTGAGAACTTTAATTTGCAAACTCCTTTGAAGCACATCGTGCAATAATATACTTTTGAGGAGTTACTTCTTTTTGTAGATTTATTTTTATTGTATGGGTCTGAGTATTTTTTTCTGCATACATGCATGCATAGGTATCATTGTGTGTTTAGTGTTCATGGAGGTCAGGAAAAGGCATCAGATTTTCTAGAACTGGAGTTATGGATAGCTATGAGCCATTGTATGGCTTCTGGAATCTAAACTCAGTTGTCTGCAAGAGCAACAGATGCTCTTAAAGTGATGAGCCATCTCTTCAATGCCCGTTCTTTGTATATATCAATAATTTGAGTTTGCGTAAATACTCCTGACTCTATTGTTATTTTCAGAATCAACTCATGGTGGTATTTTTTTTTAATGTGTGAAGAAATTGATGTTTTGGATGGTTTTCACTCATTGCAAGTAATTACTCTGAACCTTTAAAATTGTATGCTTTCACAGACAAATAGAAATGGGATGTATGAGAAGTACACATGGCTGTAAGTTCAGAGCAACAATGTGAATATGAGTGTGTAAAGTGCCAGCCCGTAAACATTAGTTCCTGCCACGAAACGTTTCTTAGATATCTAAAGTCCAGACATACCCCTTCAGCTTCCTCATTTGCAAAATTGGAGTGATAATAATTTCTCTATGATTAGGGTAATTATTCAGAGATAGTGCTGCAAAAGTCTTAGTTCAGTGCTCAATACAAGGTGGTCTTCAATAAATACTACTACCATTGCTGCTTCCTGTTTATTGTACTTTCACAATTACATTATGATTAGAATTCTGGGCATTAATGTGTTAATATTTCTAACTACACCAGGTTCTATATGTAATTATTGAGATTGAAACCCAGAATGTCCTCCAAAGACCATGTGCTTAAAGCTTGGTTTCCAAAAGATGGCTTTAGGAAAATGATTAGGTCATGAGAGCTTTGACTTCAACTATGGATTAAGACACTGATAATTCCTGAGATGTGATAGAAATTTCCGAGATGGGGCCAAGGTGAAGAGAGTGACTCCTTGGGGAGTGTGTACTTGGACAACTTACACCTTGTCCTGGCTGCTTTTTCTCACTAATTTCCTGCCCATCATTTTCTTGCTCTTATTCCTGCTTCTTGCTGTGCTGTGCTGCTCCACTAGGAGCTTGTAGAAATGGGGCCAGATCAAAGTGGACTAAAATGATTGAAACCTTGAGCCAAAACTAATCCCTCCTCTTTTAAGCTGGTGTCCTCTAATATTTTGTTGCAGTGTTTAAACCTGACTAACATAGTAATATTTGCATAATCATGCGGTTACCTTATTACTCTACTGATTACTGAGAACAAGCTAACCTATATACATTACTTTTCGCTTGTAGTGTTGACGTATGTATACATATATATGTATACATACATCCCCACTACTAAGTGAACATGATAAAAATTCTATTATTTCTCCTTAGTAAATAAATAAAGGCAATGGAAGAAGCTTGTTCATTTGTCCTTTCATATATTTAAGTATCTATTATTAGTATCTCATGGATTACTTCATGACCTTTCTCAACATTGTAGCAATGATGTGCCAACACTAATATTTGAACCTTGTTCTTCTCACTCCAAATACCATACATTCCATTGTCTGTTGAAATAAAATTTGGACCCCAAAAACTTGTCAACCAACTATTTCATTGCCATCTGAAGTAAATCTGACCCTTCACCAGCTTCGGGTTAGGTTATCCATAGGTCGTTAGAGATAAATGAGAATCCAATACATTCTAGTGATCTCCTAATGTAAGTTTTTAGCCTCTCTGTCTCAAAATCATTTCAGCGATCCCCCAAATTTAATTGTTAAATGCATCTATCTATATTCCTGTGCTTCAACGTGTGTATGGGGTAGCTATGATATTGAGGCAAATACTGTAGATAGGTTAGAAAAAGCTGGAAATAGAAGCATAGAGGAAATATTGCTGTTTTAGAGTTAATTAATGAAGATAAGGAAAGAACCAGGAAATGCTTGAGAATTCTAGGTAGTTCGGTGTCTTAATTAGGCTTACAGTTGCTGTGATGAAGCAGCATGACCAGAGGATGTATTCAGGTCGCACTTGCATATCTCAGTTCATCACCAAAGGAAGCCAGGGCAGGGACCTGGTACCTTTCTGTGCTTTCATGAAAGTACCATATACCCATAACTTAACAGAAATCACAAAATATTTGATGACTCATCTATAATTGCCTTTTGAGCTTTGAGAATTATTGGATCAACTTATCAGTCTCTTTTCACATATCCCAGAGCTATCAGAGAAGACACACTACTCATTACGCTAGTGGTCCCTAACTTTCAAAGTATTTTATTCCTTACTTAGTCTTTCAAGGCCGTACTTATAAATTATGAACATACATCAATATGTACAATGTCCATCTGTCACCTATTCATCCACTATATATTATACATATTAAACATGCATTGCATATATGTTTTTGGTTAGTAAATGTGCATTTGTACTGTAAGTGTGTGCCAATGATATATGATAGTGAGTACAGTAGAGCATGAGATAACTACAGGAACTCCAGAGTACTTCAACCATCCCATTCTAAGTGACTGTTACTTCGTCGTTGTATTCCTCAGAATTAGGACACTGCTATACTAGAAGAGCTTTCAGAGTAAGTATGAAAAATCTTTTCACTAATTAGCTTATGGAATGCAGTAATGCTTTTTTTTAAAAAAATCAATTATTCAGTTTTTCACAAGGTGCCTTCCCCAGTTCACCATGGCTCTCCACATTTTCAGTCAATCTGCAATCTGTAGGGACACTTACCGACTCTGTGCTGTCAAGCCAGACCTGGACAGAATGTGACTTTAGTATTTTGCCTTGGTTTATAATTTATTAACTCAAGATTGAAAATCTGAGGGCCAATAGTAGGTTTTCCTTACTATTACAATAAAGACCAAATCGGACTAGTAACAGAGAAGATTATGATCGATCTGCCCTTTAGAGGCAAATGTAATATTTAACACATTTTTAATATTTAGCAAATTTAATACTCTGAAAAGCATGATAATGGAAGGCGATGCCTAAGGTATTGAAGAGTTTGGAAACATATTTCCTGCCTTTAGAAATTTTAGATGCTGACTTATTCCAAGATAATTTGATGATTTTTTTTATCTCATTCACTTTATATCCCTCTCACCAGCCCTCTCAAGTCACCCACTCCCACAGTCCTTCTCCCATGCTCATTCCCCTTTTCCTCAGAGAGGTTGGGAGCCCTCCTGGGTATGTCCCTACCATGACACATCGAGTCTGTGAGGCTAGGTGTATCTTCCCCCACTTTGACCAGACAAGGAAGCCCAGGTAGGAGAAAATACCTCACAGAAGGGCAACAGCTTTTGGGGGTAGTGCTTACACCAGTTGTTCAGAGCCCACATGAAGCCCACGCTGCACATCTGGTACATCTGTGCAGGGAGGCCTAGGTCCTGCTTGTGTATGTTCTTGGGTTGGTGGTTCTGTCTCTGAGTGCTCCAAGGGTCCTGGTTAGTTGACTCTGTTAGTCTTCTTGTGTAGTTCCTATCTCCTTTGGAGCCTGTAATCTTTCCTCACATTCTTCCGTAAGAACTCCCAAGCTCGATCCACTGTTGGGCTGTGGGTGTCTGCATCTGTGTGAGTCAGCTGCTGAATGGATCCTGTCAGAGGACAGCCATACTAGACTCCTGTCTGTGAGCATAACAGAGTATCATTTAGAGTCAGGGATTGGTGCTTGCCCATGGGATGGGTATCAGTTTGGAGTTACTGGATGTGCCATTCCCTCAGTCTCTGCTCCATCCCCATCCCTGCATTCCTTGTAGACAGGATAAACTTTGGGTCAAAAGTTTTGTGGGTGTGTTGATATTCCTATTGCTCCACCAGGGTTCTTGCCTGGCTATAGGCAGTGACCGCTTCAGGTTCCATATTCCCAGTGCTATGATCTTATATTGAATCATTATTTTCTACTTACCTTTGGTTGATATCTGCAATGTGTCCTATTATAAACCTCACCATTTAACTTATGATAACTGATAATAACTCATTCAGGCATTTCTATGGTCAATAATATTGTTTTAATTAGAAAAATGGCCAAAAGAATTACATTGAACTTTACAAAAGCCAAGTAGATTGATTTACCACATATATGAATGGTATAATAATTAATAATAATAATAATAATAATAATAAATAATAATATAGGTAGTTATCTACACAGATATCTTAGTTGTTGTAGATTGTTTTATTGAAATAAATATTCTAAATATATGCATAATGTTTAAATTATTATTTATGTGTAACAGATTTTTTTTAAGTGACCAAATTATTAAATTTGAGGAAATAAAAGAAAAAATATAAAAGGTTATCATTATAGGACACTGAACTACAGTGGAATAAATATAAAATGGGGTTCATGGTAGTAGTCTTTTTCAAGGTTTTACCAGCTAGTATACTGAAGCTCTTAGATTTAGTGAACTTTAATCATGACCGAATGCATTTGTAAGCAAAGTGAAGTTACAAACAAATAAATGATCTCTGCAAATTAGGAGGTCGTCTGGAGTGACTGGCTCTCGTAGAGAGCATGTGTCCCCACTTTGTTCTGTAGTCGCAGGCTTGTAAGCAGTTTCTGTGTAAGTTTTTGTCTAGACTTATAAAACCTCTCAATAAAGCCTTGGAGACATTCGGTTGCTTTCTGTCTCATGGAAACGTTGAGAGCAGAGCAGTGCTACATGCTCTTTGAGCACTTCTAGGCCTGCAGTCTTTCTCAGCATCATGTGCATCAAAGAAAGGAACTGGGAAATGGCTGCTGCTGCTGCTGGTCTCAGGAAAGCACTGTCTAGAAACTGTTGGGCAAGGGCTTTATCAACGGAAACAAGGAATGATACAATAGCTCTTGCCGCAGTGAGAGAAGATCCACCTAACCCTCAGAGACTTGAGGCCCCAGGAAGTGGAGAGGCTTGGTGGAGTGAATCTGATATTTACTCATTCATTTTATGATAGCACCTTTATGACTAAAAGTAAATCTTTGATTTCCATAATGTTAAAAGTTTTAAATAATGTTTAAAGTGTACCAGTGGACATATCAGTACATATCATATCATAAAATGATTTATCTCCCATATATTTACATGTTTTTCTATTATATATTCTACAAATATATTCTTGGAGTTAGGATAAAGGATTTTTGATTACCTTATTTAAAGTTAAAATATAATTGTATCATTTTCTCCCTTCTCTTGTAGCTCTCCAACCCTTCCCATGTACCCCTTCTCTTGTCCCCTTTCAAATTGATGATCTTTTTTTCTTAATTGTTAATTACATATGAATATGTTATAATATTTAGGATTTATAATATATAGGATACAAAGTCTTTATACAACACATGCATATATTATAACATATATGTATATACATATAGTATATGATTATAATAATGTATAATACATAACATGTAATATATATGATCTATGATATATATATATATGTTTCGATTTCCTGTATATATATATGTTTCGATTTCCTGTGATTTTTTTTTTTACCTTAAGTTTATTCTTAGGCATTCTCTTTAATTTAGGCTTTTGTGAATATATATATAAAATATACTTAAATATTATGTATAACATAAAACATAAAACATAAGTATATTAATACTAATACAACCTGCTTAGTATATATAAAGTTACATACTATGTGTATACAGTTATATACTCTATGTGTATGGTTTCAGGGCTTATCATGTGCTATTGGATAACCAGTTGGGGATGCTCCTTCCTGGAGAAGACGATTTCTTCTGTTCTCAGTATTTCTTAGTTTCCTATTGTTCTTTGTGTAGGGGTGGGGTCCCATGAGATTTCCTCCTTCCATGTCAGTGTGTTTGCTGGTGTCCTTGCTCCTTTTTTAGATAGTCATCTTGTGTTGTTGAGACTACATAGATGTAGTTTCCCTGACAATTCTAGGAGACACAATCTCTATAGAAAACGTCCTTTGGTTCTTGCAATCTTTCTGCCCTCTCTTCTGTAGTGTTTTTTATATAGGTACAGGTGTTGTGCTGTTCTTGAGGTGTAGATATAGGTGTATCATTTGGGCCTGTAGACCACAAAATTATTTGTTCTTTATATTTTGCTTGGTTTTTGTTTTCTGTACCTATTTTTTTTTTTACCTCCCTGGTTAGTTTTATTCTTAGGTATTGCATCTAATTTGAGGCTTTTGTGAATGGATTGTGACCATAACCTCTTTCCTTGTGTGTTTGTTGGTGGTATATAAAAAAGCTATTGATTTTTGTGTGTTAGTTCTGTATTGTACCAATGTACTGAAATTGGTGATCATTTATGGAATTCTTTTGGTAAGTTTTTCCCTTTTCATACAGTTTCCAAATAGGGATACTTTGTTTCCGTTTCCTACTTTCATCCCTTTATTTTTTTTTTCTGTTACTTCATTACTTCAGCTAGTTCTTCAAGCACAACACTGAAAAAAAGGGAGTGTAGAGCTGGTCGTGTTGCTGACTTCAGTTGAATTCCCTGGAGTTTTTCTCCATTGTTTTTCCCCATTGAGGATGTCATTGGCTGTGGGTTTCTCATATGTACTTTTATTATGTTGAAGTATGTTCCCTCTGGACTTTCTCTCTACCACTTTTATCACAAAGGCTTGTTGGATTTTCAGCAAAGATTTTTTTCTGCATATATTGAGATCATCATGTGATTTTCATTTTAAAAATTTATTCATAGGAATTAGTACATTTATTGACTTGCATAATTCCAAGTTAAAGTCAATTTGGTCATGGTGCATAAATTTCTGGTGCACATCTTCATTCAGTACACAAGTTTTTTTTCTTGAGTGTTTTGAATGTATATTTATTAGGGATATTAGCCTGTTAATTTTATTTTGTTGTTGTTGTGTTTTTACCTCATTTTGGATATTAGAATTACACTGACATCATAGAAAGAATTTGGTAGTGTTTCTTCAGTATATATATTTTGAATAATTTAGTACATTATGGCTATAGATCTTCTTTGATACAATTCTGTAAATTCATCTGAGCCTGGATGCTCTTTTTTTTCTTTTATGTTGGAAGGTTTTTTATTATTGTTTCTATCTCTCTTTTTTTGGTACGGATCTATTATAGTTGTCGTTCTCTTCTTGATTTAAGCTTGGTGGTTCAGAGGAATATAGAAATTTGTTTAATTGCTTTTAGTTTTCCAGCTTAATGGTTTAAAAAGTATTTCCTTTTTATGTTCATTTCTTTGGTGTTTGTTCTAATGTTTCCATGTTCATTCCTGAGTCTCTTAATTTAGGTCATCCCTTTCTTTTACTTAACTGGACCAATGTTCTATCTATCTTATCTTCTCAGAGAACCAACTCTTAGATGCATTGATTCTTTGATTTATTGTTGTTTATGGTTTTTATGTTTTTTTTGTTGTTTCTGCTCTGATTTTTTTATTGTTTCTAGCTGTCTTTTTAACTTGGGTTTGATTTTGTTCTTGTTTTTCCAACTTTTTTTTAGTTGCATCATTAACTCTGATTTTTGAATACAGGCCTTGACACTGTACACTGCTCCACCCCAAGCAGGCCCTGCGTCTGTGTAAGGGACTTAAGGGATTGCTTCCAGCTTTTTTTGTTGTTGTTATTTAGTGTCATTTTACCTGATCTAAAACATTTTAGGCTGTCTTTGTCATGAAAAGGTTTTCTTTTTCTTCCAAGTAAGGCATGAAGTATCACTGGGTACAGTACTCTAGGTTGACAGTCATGATCTCTCCAAAGTTTCCTGCTTCCAAAGTTTCCATGGAGAAATCCTCTGTCTGACATGGTTTACTTTATATGTGACTTATGGGATTTTTTTGTTATTATTGTTTGTTTATTTTATCTTTTAGTTTTTAATATTCTCCTTTTGTTCTGCATACTTAGTCTTTAACTATCATATACTAAAGGGATTTCTTTTCTGGTCTTCTCTCTAACAGTTCTGTGTACTTCTTATTGTTTTATGGATTTGCCTTTTCTTTGTTTGGAAACTTTTTGTTGTTGTTGTTATGTAGTTGAAGATATGCCACTGACCTGGGAATCTTCTCCTTCATCTCTTCCTATAATTCTAATATTTAGTCATTTCATGGTGTCTCACATCTCCCCTCTCTTTTTCTCTGTCTCTGTCCCACTCTCCCCCCTTCATATATTCAGTTTTCCATATTCCTTTCTTGTTTGGCATATGTTTAGTTTCTCTGATCTGTCTGAATCTGGGTATTCCACTTGCTTGATTATTCTACTTGTAAGACTTCCCTTGAGTTTCCTAGTTGAGCTTTTTCAATTTCACCTTATTTTCAGCTTGAATTCTCTTCAATGTTTTTTTCTCCTTATTGGATTATGATGTTAAATCCTGGATTATCTTTATTGTTTCTATCAGGCTTATATATGTGTTTCCACAGGCACTGCTTAGGTGTTTCTTCTCCATTCCTTCTTCCTCATCAATTTCATTAAGTTGTTTCTTTGTGAGTTTTACGTTTCTTCTTTGTCCTGGGGTCCTCTGGATAATTCTTACTTGAGGACATTTCTATAGAACTTGTAGATGTGTGTGTGTCCTTGATATTTCATATTATTTGTATATTTGTGATAATATCTGTGACTATGGATTTTTGTTAGTTTTATCTAATATGAACAGAGTAGGCTAGGACGGAATAAGACTGAGATAGGATATGTGGACCAGATTGAGCTTGAAAGTTGGATATGGCTTAGGTGGAATGAAATATGGTGGATTTGGGTGCCTAGAATGGCATGCAGTATGTATACTTGGGTTAAAGCCTAGAGTTTTGGGGTAGAGCTAGAGGTTTGGGAGGATCAGGTGGACTTAGTGGGCTAGACTCAATGCCCAAGATATATAAGAGCTGGGTTGGTAAAGAATTTGGATGTGGAGTGTGGTGATTGTTGTCAGACAGTGGTATTCTTGCTGGAGACTGGAGTTTAGGGGTAGCATGGGCTGTGATGGCCAAACTAGGCTGGTGCACTTTAGGTAGGACCTGGTATCTGGGAGTTGAGGGGCATATGTGGAAGGAAAGATCAGGTGGACTCACCTGGCTAGGCCATGGCGCAAGGTGTTGAGGATCTGGCTGGGTGAAGAGGTTGGATGAGGACAAAATGTTAGAAGGTGAAATACTTCAAATAATAGTAAAGTACAGATTGAAGCTGAGTATGCTGGTGTGCATCTGTAACGTGGCACCTGTAGGTGGAGGTGACTGACTGCAAGTTCGACGGTAGATGGTTACATGACATGCTGTATTAAACACAAGACAGTAAACAAAGAAACAGTCAAATAAGTAGGCATAAGGCAAGCAAAACTAAACAAAAACAGACAACAAAATTATTTCTATAACTTAGAAGGCTTTTCCCTTTACAGCAGTAAAAGCTGTAAAGTGCTTTGAGCCTTTATTTCTCTGGAGTAGCCAAAGTATTGTAAAAGGCTTGGCTACAGTGATAAATACACTGATTTCAGATACCCTTGCATGTGTAAGTCACGATTTACAACATTCATATTATCTTCCTCCTTGATCGCTAATCTCTTAATATTTGGAATGTGGGCAGCATAGAGTCTTTAGTACTCCTTTTTTTTTTCCCCCGAGACAGGGTTTCTCTGTATAGCTCTGGCTGTCCTGGAACTCACTCTGTAGACCAGGCTGGCCTTGAACTCAGAAATCCACCTGCCTCTGCCTCCCAAGTGCTGGGATTAAAGGCATGTGCCACCACCGCCCGGCTGTCTTTAGTACTCCTAAAACAGGTCTAAGTATAAAGAGCGAAAATATAAGAATCATTACTAAAGAAGAATTGATCGCAAAGTAAGAAGCTGTGAAAATCTGAAAAGCATTTTTACATTAGGATATGATCCCCTATAGAATCAAGAAATAAAACATAACAATGTAAAGTATGATTATGCACATAGGGTTAGGCAAGTCCTTAACACTATAGTGTTTCCGTTGAAGCTTGATGCTCTGATTTCAGTCTTTAGACTGTGAACAAAAGATCTCAAGTTGTTTTGTTGTTTATCACATAAAATGTAAAACTCTAAAACATTACTGAGCATGGTTGCACATGATTTCAAACCCAGAACTTGGGAGGCAGAGGCAGGAAGATCACGAGTCCCACATTGTAGGGTCAGTGTGACCCATTTCACAAACAGCAAACAGCAAGAAAATCAAAAGCAAAGAACAAGGAGCATGACATGGAATGAGGTGAACTGGAATCGTGTCCAAATTCTGTCTCCAGGCAAGAATGGAAAGAAATAGAATGAAGAATTCACTATCTTAATCCTGATCAATTTTTCCAGCAAGTGCCGGAGGACAGATGAGAAGAATGAACTGTGGTAATCTTCACACCAAAGCAGCTCAGACGGATTATAATTGTTGCAATCACAGTGAAGTGCAGGCCAATTATTATTTGTCTGAGAAACTGTCCAGAGTTCAATCCTTTTTGTTCATTTGCCCTAGAGGGCGAAGTAAATTGCTAGGGAATCCCCTAGCAATATCTGCTGTACTTTATGTAAATTACTTCCCCTTTACACTCTAAACTCTGTTGGGAAATGTGTGTGTATATGATATACACCAAAATTCGCTATATAAGTCTTTAAAAAATGTGTTATATGAAGATGGGGACTCATTATCATCATCATCATCATCATCATTTTGTATGTATGATTGTTTTGCATATATATAGAAAGAAATAAATAAAATATACATATATATATATATATATATATATATATATATATATATATATATATATTTATATTTGTGTACCACATATATGCCTGGTACCCATGGATCCAAAGATTGGATCCCCTAGAACTGGAGTTACAGATGCTTGAAAGTTGCTATGTGTGTGCTGGGAATTGAACCCAGATCCTGTGGAAGAACAGACAGTGTTCTTAGCCTAGACCCACACTATATGATTTTAGAAGTATTTATGAGTTACTAGTATGTGAGGCACTGCGTATGGCATCATGTAAAACTCAAGAAAATCTATCATGTAGGATGATAGAAACATTAGCAGAACGTTACGGAAGGTTAAGATAATTTGTCAGCGACACATGTATTGCTACAAGTTATTGTGGTAAAGATTATAAATTAAGGCACTCATGGATCATTCATGTCAGCTGGTACTACTATACCTGAGTGAAAAATGAGCGTTGGACTTAATCTCCCACAAAAGTATGAGACACAGGTGGTCAGACGTCAAAGATCACATTCTGCCTGAATGTCACTAAGACATGACACAAATGCATAGGACCTGCTGGGTGAAATCAGAAAGGCAGTTAGAATGAGAGCCGATTTTCGTGACCCGGGTCAAAGGCCACTCTGTTTGAGGTGTTTTACAAATGCTTGACAGATTAAACACACACCTCCTAGGGGCAACTATTAGACCAAGCAGCCAGAAGCAGGCTTGAGTGCTAAAGCTTCTTTCAGAATTCTCCTTACGAAAATATATAGGTCATGTCATATTAGGCTCATGGTTATAATACTTCTCCTACTATGGAATAGTTGAGTGTCCATATATGTAGTCTATTGGTGTGCCATCAAAGGTGAAACCTAGATAAATGTGAGACAGGAGACATAAAAAGCAATAATGACATCTAGACCCTTTCCCCAGAATTAAAGCAATGCATTTTACAGGATTTTTTTTTCAAAATTTCTTGATTTTTTCTCTCTGTGAACATAAACTACATCATTTAGTGTTCAACACTATTTAGTTCAGTAATTAGAAAATTCACATTTTTTATAATGATATAGTCAAATCAGAAGGTAATGTTTGTATATTACTTTTCTCATTGTTGGAACAAAGTACATACAGAAGAAAGAATTTGATTGGGAAGAAGAATTTTCTCGGGGTCATGTCCCAGAGTGTTCACTCTATTACAGTAGTGAGGGCATGGCAGAGTTCACAGCATCACAGTAAGGAAGACGTGGCAGAGTTCAGGATATTACAGTACTGAAGGAATAGAGAAGTTCATGAACTTACAGTAGTAAAGGCATGGAGGGTTCAGTCCATTACAGTAGTAAAGGCCTGGTGGAGTTCACAGCATCATCGTAGTAGGGTAGGCAGGGGAGGGTTCACAGCGTCACAGTAGGGAAGGCACAGCAGACGTCATGGGAGGAGTTCATGTCATCACAGCATGATTGGATAGGAAGCAGAGAGTAGGGAAGATATCCATCGGGCTTCCTACATTTTCCCCCTCTTATTCAGTCTGGGACCCCATCCCATGGCATGGTGGCCCCACATATAGGGTAGATCTTTTCTGTTGAGTTAAACATTCTTTAAAAAGTCTTCAAAAGTATTGCAAAAAGTGACTCTAAACCCAGGCAAGTTTACAAAGGAAATTAGCCATCGAAGTGCAGAAAGGTGTTGTATGCACATTTCATTGCATTCTGGAATCAAGATACCCTCCCTCCATTGCTTTTGAACTCTTTGGGAAAATATACACAAAAATCAGTTGATAATATAATGTATCTTTTCAATTGTATGTATTTCCCTACAGTTTGGAAATAATAATAAAGATGATGATGATGGTAATGTAATTTTTGAAAATTTAATGATATAAACTATATGTGGGAATCATGTGATGGGCACGAAGAATGGCAGGGTATTGCACGTCAGCAGACTTTCTGCTTTCCTTGTTCTGGAAACAGCTGAGGACCACCTTTCCTAATGTGATGCTCCTACAGCATAGTCATGCTCACGGGCTAGAGACTGCAAGCAACTGACGGGAAGACTGTGCTATCACAGAAGACTATAAGTGAAGATTTCATTTGATAATGTGTCTATTCCCAAGCATATTACCATCTTAAGTTGTTATCAATCTCCTTTTCTAGATAGGTGGTCTTTCAGAGTTTCTTTGGGTATCTGACTTTTATTTTTCCACAATTCAAAGCCTAAGTAAACAGAATAGAAATGGTATTTTTGTACAAAAATGTATGTGTCTCTGTGTGTTTGTGTATGTACATTTAAGTTTCTGTTAGTGTTTGAATGTACAATGAAATACAAAGTATCTGAAGAAGAAGAAAGGGAATGTGTGTGTGAGTTTGTCCCTATATGTGCTCATTGCTTCATTTCACAGCAAGATAACCTTAAAACATGTTTATTCATCAACACTGTACATTGATGCTTGTATAGCAATACTATGTGTTTACCTCTATTGCTAATGTTCCCACTGTTAATATTACAGTTTACTGTTTTCATGATTGTACAAAGACCAATTACGTTTCTCCTAGAAATAATTAAGCTCAGTATTAGATTAGAGATCTACACACCACATTTAGACACGCTGAATGCTTATCCTATTTCAGCCAAGTTGTTGTACAAAATTATGGGACTATATTAAACAGGTAGAGGTTCCCAGAAAGATAAGCAGAAGGAATAGTGTTAGTAAGGTACTTGATTGCAGTGCTTCATTACATGTCTGTCATGTTTTGTTGTCTTCTGTCTTTCGATTTCTACATATGTAAACAAATAGCTGTTTAATTGAAACTTGAAAGATAATGCTAAAACTGAGTTGCCACAAAGGAAATAAGAACAGAGGACACTGGCATTCCATCTCACTTCAGTCAGAATTACTACCAAGAAAACAAAAACAACCAATGCTGATGATGAAAAGCAAGATTCCTATACATTGATGATAGAGACATCAATTAGTATAGTCACATGTAAGTCAGCATGGAGGTTCCTCAAAGAGCTAAAAAGTAAAATTACCACACGACTCAGCCATATTACTAACGTGTGTGTGTGTGTGTGTGTGTGTGTAACTATATCCATAGACATGGGCAGATATGAAATAATCTAAATCAGCATTCCACAGACAGTTGAAAATCCATGTTTATCGTGGTTCTATTACGTAGAACACAACAATAGCCAAATTGTAGATCATAATAGCCAAGTTATAGATCAACATAGAGTTCCATATCACACAACAGATAAACAGATAAACAAAATACAATGTACATGCAACAAAATTTTGTTCAGTAATTATGCCATTTCCAGAAAAAACGATTGAGTCAGAGATTATGCTGAGTGAAATAGATCAAACTCAAAAAGGCAGATATTATGTCTTCTCTCATGAACGGAAAGTGATGTATATTAATATCTGTGTAGTATATGTGCATCTATGTTTCTGTTAGTGTTCAAATATGTGATGAGTCAGAAAAGTACCTTAAAAAAACAGGAAGTATGTGTCTTCTATAGTATCTGGATTAAAATGTAGAAGATGCTTAGTGAGTTAACCCACTTCCTTTCAAGCCTGAAAACCTGAGTTTGATCTCTGGGAACTACATGATATAAGGAGAAGATTGAATCTTGTTAGTTGTCCTCTGACCTCCATATGCATACTGTGGCATGTGCCCCTATCCAAGTAAGTATGTGTAATTATATACAATTTGTCAAACATAGAGGCTCCAGGTTCATTGAGAGACTTCTGGCCTCTACTTATGCACATACACACACACACACACACACACACACACACACACACACACGCGGGGGGGGGGGGGAAGAGACAGAGACAGAGAGACAGAGACAGAGAGACAGAGCGAGTAAGAGAGAGAGAAAGAGACAGAGAAACAGAGACATGGAGACACAGACACAGACTCACACACACAAGCTGCAGCAAGAACCCAAGTGTGTTGGCTTAAATAAATTTCCAGTGATTAAGATTTGTGGTAAGTCGTTGCTAAACAACATGATAATTTCAGTGAAAACATATAGTCAATTACTTATTACTTGATATCTACGCACCTACCTAAGTTCTCAGCATCCACTTACCATTTACATCTTTACAAAATATTTGATGTGGTCAAAGTTACTGTCTGCCTGTGTATCATTCACCTACTTTCTATCTCATTACAAGATGGAACAAGGACACTATCATTCTGGAAAAAAAAACAAAAACAAAGACAACCCACCCCTATCTCCCCAAAACCAAAAACCAAATAAAACCAAAAACCAAAAATGTGAAACTGAATTTGTTGTTCAGGTGTTCAGAACTTTTTAGCAACAGCCTGAATTTGATGTCACCCATCATCATGTAGACCACCCAGTGAAGGGAACTCACTCTGCGGAGTAATTCCCACTTTCCTCTGTGCAACAGCCCCTTTGTAGAGAGACACATGTTCTCTGAGAACCATCATGTGTATTTGTAAAAGGCCAAATGGCATGGTTAGGCTTGGGCATCTCATTATACTTTGGCAGAGCTAATCAGACAGCATCTACTGAAAATAATATCACAAAACATGACAGCAGTAACATGATAGTGAAGCTCAATGCAAAAGGAAGACTTCCTAACCTTGGTGTTTAGTGAAAAGTGCACAAGTGGCTCTCCACGGGGCCAATCATTGGCTGACGTTACATACAGGCTTCCTGCAGTCGCATCTGAGATGTTGAGGAAGGATACTGAATGAGTCCCTGGAATGCTGAGAGAAGCTCCTACATTCCAGGAGAATACCTTTGTGGTTGTTCAAAGTTTTGCTTTATCTTGAGAGTTTTTTTTTCAAACCTCATTCTTATCAACCCCAGATGAGGGGATTTGCTTTTCAGCTGCACTATAAATCATCCTTAGAGCTGGTTGTGATGGTTTCTATTTATTTGCTTGTGTTTCGTGCTGAAATGTCTTTCTTTGCTAATTTTCTCTTCTTTCTTTGCATTCCACAAGTCATCAATCACAAAAACAGCATGGCCATTCCTCTCTGTTTTGCCTCAGAGAACTCCTACCTTTCTTGACTGTTAACCCCTCACTGCAATGTGCATGGCCTCTGGGTTGATCTGCGCCCCTATTCACCTCTTTCAATGAGCCTCCCTTCCTGGCACTGAGCTGCAAGGCAATATTTTCCATCCGTTGAATGAAGAGCATGACATAGGCAGTTTGATATGGTTTCAGAGACCACAACAAACCAGTGATGCACACAATTCACTTCTATTCCACAAGCCTGTGGGAGTCCACAGGGATAAGAAGCCTTTCTGCTAGGCTGACCACAGCTTGGCATTCAGAAACAACTACTACTCCCAGAAACTCTCAATATGTTTCATATTCAAGCCAGGAACACTGTGGCTTAGACTAATCTAAAGATGCATCTAATCGGAAGTTATCCTGAAACATGTGCGCAAGCTTCTCTTTCATTCTCCAGCTGTTTTCTTTCCATGGGATGTTTACTGGATGGGAGATAACCCTGTGTTTATTGTGCAGTAGCAAGAAAGTATTGTGTTTTCCAGAGGGACCTAGGGGGCTTTCAAAGAGAGGGGGGAGTGGTTCATTCTGAGGTCAAACTTTGGAGTCTCTGATAACATCAAATTTGGTAATATTTTCCTTTATAAAGCATTTCGAAAATCTGTTTCATGACTGCTCCTTATAGGGATGTTTGTTGGGAAACTATTAAGAAAGTGTTGCTAAGGGCACAAAACCTTCACAAGCATTTTCCTAACACCATGCAGTTTAAGTAAATTTTAATATAGACCACTTTAAAGTTATACACTCACTGCAATTTTAATTGCTAGATATAGATAGTAGTTTCATGGGCTTTAAAAGGCGAAGTAAAACAGAAATGATGTTGGTAAGAGATAGCATGGCTTAATAGACACTTACCTGTTCAAAACATTCCAAATGCTATCAATTTGTTAAGACTCAAATGAAACTTCTTCACATGGTTTCAAGACTTATAATTCACTCGTATGAGACAGCACCTCTAACTCATGTTAAAATAACGAAAGATTATAGCCTACCGTGTTACCTTAACAAAACCTGTTTTCTTTGTCTAAAATGCCCTTCTAGCAACTTACAGATCAAAATTTCTTTATTAAAACATTACCTATGATACTTTCATTCATTTTCTTTTTCTCTTCTTCTACTGAAAATAGATTTCTCACTTAATATATCCTGATTATGTTTTCCCCTGCCTCTACTCTTTCCAGTTCTCATTTTCTGTCTCTCACTAGAGACAAATGGGCATCTAAGGTATAATAGTAAAATAAAATAAAATAAAAACAAAATTAGCACTTTGGAATAAGTCAAAACAAACAGAAGGACAAGAGTCTAAGAAAAGGCACCTGACATAGGTATAGATGCAGACCTGTCTCTAGTTGATAACCACTTCGAATGAAAATGTAGATTCTTCTAGCGGAGTCTCCCTGGGGAAAAAAAACTACTCGTAAGGGTAAGCTGCATGCCCAGCAGCAGATGGCCAACAGAAAACAAAGTCAACTGCATCTTTGGAGATTCCTTGTCTGATAATGTCATGTCAGGGATTTTGTTTTTAAGCTTATCATATTTTAAATTTTCATTAGTTTTCTAAATCTTCCCGTTTTTGATGAATTCTTTCTTATCTGCTTCTCTATGCAGAATCTTTCTAAGACTTCATTTCTACGTCTGAAGAGTAATTGTGCCATGTATTAATTTTTCAGAATTTATTTCACTCCGCAGTATTAACATCTTTCCTTGAATGTACACTGTTTTCAGACTCTCTTATTCTAGCTCTGTGGGTTCGGAAGCATCTAAGATCATTTTCATTTATAATTCAGAAACCGCTTAAGAAGCATTGCCAGCCTTGCTGCAGATCCCCATCCTACCTGATACGTGGGACTTAGGTCCAAATGTGCCCAACCACCAAGCCTAGCTTTCTCTACTCTCTCTGTTTTTACTTTTGGTCTATGAACATGAAGTGACTCCCAGCCACAATTTCAATCTTTTTGTGCTCAGATTTATTTAACCTTGACTTGGTGTTGCCAAGAAATTGGATTAGAATAACTTACTTAGTTTTTGGAACTAGGAATAAAGTTTCTGTTGCTCTATTTATATATTTGTTTTAGAGTCTACAACTGTTATAAATGCAACAATTACAACATATGAACAAAATGCTCAGCCTCCTTCTGGAGTTTATGTGTGCAAACCAAGATGTTAGGCATAGCCATACATTTTATTACAGATCAGCTGACTTATTCATTGAAATACCTGTTGCTATCAGCTTCTCTTACATATTGACTTTTAATGCTTATTTTAGAAATTAAAATAAATCTGAATTCTTACCTGTTGAATGTGTTTGTTTTGTTACTATTCCATTGCTTTCAGGATTTTTATTTTTTTAGATTTTTTGAGACAGGGCTTTTCTGTGTATCCCTGACTGTCCTACAACTCTCTCTATAGACTAGGCTAACCTAGTTGTTGTTGTTGTTGATGATGTTATTATTATTATTTCCAACAAATTTTTTTGTTATTATTTTATAGCTGTACATGAAATTTATGTACAGTAAGTATTGAACCATGTTATTTGTAAGCAAACAAGACTAAGGTGTTTGTGAAAGTTTGTATTTATATAAACTATATGGAGAAAAAGGGAAGAGACTTAAAAGCAGTCACTAACTTTTGAGCCAAAGAAACATTGCAGTTTTCTATCTGAAATTTATATGAAAATATTTTGCCTCTGAAGCGTGAAAGTTACCTTTTTTTAAAATATATGTGTAATGTATTCATTTCTTTTTGTTAAAATTTAATTTTCAAAACATATGTATACTGGTTAGCTTTGTCAGTTTTATGAAAAATTAGAGTCACATTGGAAGAAAGAACGTCAAGCAAGAATTGGTTCCATGAAATTGGCCTGTAGGCATGATTACGGGACATTTCTTCTATTGCTAATTGATATCAGGAGGACTGTAACCTGTCAGCTAAAATAAACCTTTTCTTCCCCGAGTTGTTTTCGATCATGGTGTTTGTCACAGAAACAGACAAGCAAACTAAACTACATGTCTAGAGGCTGGTAGGATGGCTCAGCAGGAAGACATTCAAGCCTGAAGATCAGAATTCCATCCTTAGAATGCCCGAGGTAGAAGGGACTGGACCTCCACCCTCCATGTTCATCCGAGCACATGCATACACATAATGTAAACATCAGTTTAAAATTTTATTGTTAATGATGATGATTTAATGTAACATGTGTTGCTTGTCCATGTGCATGTATACTTGTGTGTAAGTTTATCGAATTAATTATGGAAATGCCCAGAACATTTTAAAAAAATTTTTAATTGTTATAAAATTATAAGTAATTAAAAGTTCTTCATAGGGTACTAGATAGAGAGGGTCATAGGCTAGGGGTGGGGAGTAGGGGAGACCGCCTTCGCTTGTGCCCAGTTGCAGTGGTCCCTGTTGGACGGGTCACCATCATTCATCACCATCTTAGACAGTTCTAATTTTCATTGCTTTTCTGATTTAGTTGCCGTTGTTCCAAGAGCAATCGAAGAGCATGGAACATTTCACTGTAAATGTGAGAGGGCTAGCTGCTATCATTTCTAAGATCTGTTTAGGCCATAGTTGGTTAAAATTCATTGTTACGATTTTATTTTGTTTTTAACAGTACATCAAAATATAATTTTTTAATGAATAAGTTAAAAATAAAAAAACAAAAATTAATATTTTTTTCTGTTATATTCAATCTACCTCATTAATTACAATGGCGTTACTTGGATTCTCCCCTTAAATGCATACAGATGATTTCATCTTTTACATTGTGAAACAGTAATTGTTTCACATTTAACACTCTGCACTTAAAAACATCTTGGGTATTTGTATTCTTATTTCTTATTGATGAAACACATGTCATGCCAACAACATATCACCAGCCCACATTCTTACTTTTCATTGCTGAGGAGTATTTAGAGTTATTAGTATTTAGTTATAGTTGATTAGTAGAAGTAAATGGTGTTTTAAACTCTATTGCATTTCCAACGGCCATCCTATGATTTTATACATGTGAACACGTCCTTGGAGCCTTAACAGGGACTCTCACATGTGAATAGGAAAAGCTGATTCTCATTACTCTTTTGAAGTTGAGACTGCAAACAAAAGATAAGAGTCGGAAACTGCTTACATCCGAGCCAGCTTCCTATCGTCATTAATGAAGTTATCTTTATCTCTATGAGCTAATAGTTTATTATTCTAATGGAAAGGTGAGTTTTAAAAGGCTATCTCTGTCTTCTTTTGAGGTTACTATCATAAACTTTCCATAAGCCACAAAAGTGAATGTATAAATCTACTGTACACTTTGAAAACCACTTAAGATTTCTTTTCTTTTTCACATCTCAGTCTTGAATTTGTTTATATTAAGATGCCTTTTCTGGGCTTGGAATTAAATTGATATCATAAAAGAAGCTGATTTTTGCTGTTTGGATGCTTAAAGAACATAATTTCTATATATGTTACTGAACAAAAACCTGTTAAATATACCAGATTATGAAAACAAAAAAGCCCCAGATCAACACCAATAAAAGAGCAGACTCAAAGACTACTTTTGTGAAACGTATTGACAAAAGGAGTTTTAATCATCAATGATTACTTTGAATTTGTTCACAAAAATATCTCTTTGGAAAGTGCAAACATAGTGTTCCCTTCTGGGGACAGGTATTGTCCCTTTCCTGCCACCTTCAAGATCAGGGAAGCATCTGCAGGAAGCCATAATCACTTCCTCGGTTGTACTTTGTGCCCCAGAGTCACCACCTAACCCCGACCACCATATCCACAGTTCATCCATCCGACTTGACTATTCTCCATCCCGATGAAACAGGACTGAGTTTTATTTATCCACTGGTTTCATTAGAAACAATGGTGTGTGGAGATGACAGTGTGCAAATCTCATGACTCTAAAAGCTCTGTACCACACAGCCAGTAATCTCAGTGTTTCACAAGGAAGGACTTTCAACTTTCCCTGTCATGTTTCCTATGCTTCGCAGGCTACCTTGTGTCTTTATTTTACGTACTTGTGCACTGCAGTAGGTCTATAAACTGAGTACAAAAGTGAGACCCTCCGTGGCGTCTTGTCCAGCATAACTCATTTTAATCTTAGTTTAGGATGCATGCGGAGTCTCAACAAAACGACCATGGAAGTGCAGCACTCTTCATGAACTCTGTCCTTGTCACGCATTTTAAACAGGATACTATTACTAAATTGTCCCTAAGAACTTACCTACGACCATTTCACCGTGGAAGTAGGATTTTGGATTTTAAATATTCTTAATAGTTTCTGTAAGGTATAAATATAGTTCTTCTGTTTGCTTTATGACTTCATCTACTTGGTTACATGCTATAATTAATCATAAGAAAAATATAATTCCTCGGTGGATACTTCTTTTTCTGGAATTGTAGAGATTAAGCATAGCAAAACTTGAACATTTTTAAAGGCACAATCTCACTATTTAGCCCAGACTTGCCTCAAGCTCATTTTTAGAGTACACATGTGCATAACTGGATTTACTGCTTAAACATATATACAGTTTCTAATGAGTTATTTAATAAGTTAATTACCTAAATAGTTAATACTATAATTTTAAAAGCTCAATTAGGCATATGGTATTAAAAATAAATATATTCATGAATCCCAGAGGGCAAATCTACTTCTGAAATGTATTTATGCCTTGGTTTTAGGAAGTCTATTGTCATAAATTGAGTTACTTTTGAACAATGAATTATCAAGTAACACTATAACAATAGATTATATGCCTTAGATAAAATCAGGTTCTTGAAGTGACCTCAGACTTCATAGATTTAAAAAGTAAAATCAGATGGAAAGTATTATTTTCTTATAACAATTTGTTTAACCATACTTATGCTATGGTATATTTATGGATATTATTTTAACAAGAAAATATGTTAATAACTACTTGTTATTTTAACACCGCATTCACTTATCAAGTTGACAGGAATAGTATTTTTTTTTAAAATGTAATACTGTTTGTTTAACTTCAAAAACATTTCAGCATTCTAAACATACAAAAAATAACAGAATGTTGCAAATTGCGTTTAGGTACAGAGGGTTCTTGAACTTCCATTGATGCAGTAGTTCTTTGCTTTGCTGACAATGATGAGTTCTACAGTTTCTTTAAAAAGTTTAAAATCTACTGCACTTAACTAAGGAAAAAAAACTCACTCATGCCAGCTGACCCCTCCCCCTTTCCACAACTAAGAATGTCAGCAGAATGCTATGCCACTATATACAAAAACAAGACAACCTGAAGCTAAATGGATGCCCACCGCAGTATCAACAGGTCCAGCCTCACAGTGCACGCCCTGAGCTATGGCCCCCTCCAAGAGGCATCTTCCCCTCACAGCCTCCACGCCAAACAAGGAGCATCAAGAATCTGTCTGGGTTGTTTTGTTCTCTTTACAAACTATAGATATGTACAGTTGAAAACTCAGGGTTTCTAGCCAATAACCATATAGTTAACACTACCTTACGAGTTGAGAACAAAATGCCAGAAACATCTTCAAATGCCTTGTCACACCAACAGCAAAGTGCACGGAGTGAGGAGGACTCAAGAGTGCCTTTTCATTTTAAAAATGTTTGGAGCTATGTACAACTTTGATACAGTTTCAGGGCGCTCTGGACACCCACGGCCACTTCATGTAAACCACTGACACTTTGAGAAACTACAATATGATCGTGATCAAATTTTGTAATTAAACCTAACAAGGGCAATAGACACGACTCAAATAAGAGATGTGTCGATCACAGCGCTCTCCTACTCTAAGGTATTCACAAAGAGACAGAGTTTTTATTCATCTTCCTCCTCTTCCTCCTCTTCTTCCTCCTCTTCCTCCTCCTCCTCTTCTTCTTCCACCTTTTTCCGGGCAACTTTAGCAGGACCCTTGGCGCCATCAAACTTTCCTTTAGACTTATAGTCAGCAACATCCTTCTCATACTTCTCCTTCAGCTTTGCTGCCTTGGTAATGTAAGGCTGCTTTTCACTATCACTTAAGTTATTCCACATCTCACCCAGCTTTTTTGCCACATCTCCGATGGAAATGCCAGGGTTTGTGGATTTGATTTTGGGGCGGAATTCCGAGCAGAATAAGAAAAATCCAGACGGAGGTCTTTTAGGGGCATTTGGGTCCTTTTTCTTCTTGCCTCCTTTAGCTGGTCCATAATCTTTCATCTCCCGATCATAGCGTACTTTATCCGCCTTTGCCATTTCATCAAACTTTGATTTTTCTTTGTTAGACATTGTCTTCCACCTCTCAGAGCACTTCTTGGAAAACTCTGCAAAATTGACTGGAACCTCTGGGTTTTTCTTCTTATGTTCTTCCCTGCATGTCTGCACGAAGAAGGCATAAGCAGACATCTTGCCCTTTGGTTTCTTGGGGTCACCTTTAGCCATCCTGACTGTATTGTTCGCTAGTCTAGGAATAGTATTTTTAAATAGGTCAATTGTATTTAATGTGCTGGCAACTCTGAGAAACATGCAAAATTGCAATTTTATGGAGAGCAAGCAAGCAGCAAATAACAAATGGTAAAATATCATCAAGTGCTAAATTTTGTTTAGTAAATTAGTAATAAAAATTAGCTGAAAGATCACTAAAACTAATGTTTAATTCAAGAGATAATTATGGACTTTCTCAATAAATCAGTATTAGAGTTCATGTCAGTATTTTTTTTTATTTTTTTCATTTTCAACCACACTATTGGAATTTTATTGCATTTTTAAAAATGAATATATGTCCAAACAATACTATGCTTGTGATGGGGAGAGATTCTGAGTGAATTCATAGAAAGGGAGATGCTGAGGAGACAGGGCTGCAACACAGGAGAAAGACCGTGCTCATTAACCTTATTGAACTTCCCATGCGAGACAAAAGTAAGGTTCCGTCTCAATCATGTCTGTATTCTGTTTTGAGAGTCTCCTAAGGCACAAATGAATTATGTATTTCACAGATTTTGTGTTATTCTTAGAGTTCAAAGTTGTCTTTGTTAATTTTAATACAACCCCGTATAACTGTTTTGTGTTCATTTAGATGTTTTCCGTTTGAAAATTTTCATCTTTTTAAATTTTGTGTATCTCATGTGATGGTTTCAGGGCTCTTATAACAGTTTATATACAGATTTCTCCTACTGTGTCACTGACTAGACTATAGATAATTATTATTGGGTGTTTGTCATGTGTATTACATAGAAGCATCACAACTCTTCTCTCTCTCTCTCTCTCTCTCTCTCTCTCTCTCATACACACACACACACACATACACACACACACACATACACACATACACACAAACCAAAAACAAACCAAAAAAAAACCAAAGCAAGCAAACAAAAATATCTCAAAAAAACCCAAAACTCAAAAACCTAGCCATATACCCTAAAGAGCTTCAGTGCCCCAGGGTCTTCTATGAGATGGTAATAGGCTCTTCTTTCCAGTGTAACCAGTTACAGCACTGAGGTATGCTTTTATAAATGACCCACAGGGTGGATATGGATGAAATGAAGTATGCATGTCTGTAAGGTCAGAGCCAAGTTCTTAGTATGTGTATGAGGTACTGAATTTGATCAGAGTAGTTTACTGTCTAAAATCACAAAACAGTTAGTTGCATTATATAACCAAGAATCTTCTGATATTTAAAAACAATCTCCAGCGCTTTTTACATCAAGCTTTTTTTGAGTAACAGCAAATTACAAAAATGTCAACATTCTGTAATGACGAATCCTTTTCAGAATGCTGTTCTTAATAGTGATAATCCTGGATGGGATAGTATGTTTCTGACAGTAAATCTTGGTTTTTGGATGAATACTGACAAATTCTGGTCAATAGTCTAACACATTTAGATCTTACAAACTAAGCTTAAAGTATATGTTAACAAATCACCAATCACAATGAATTTCATATGGGGTATGCAGATAATTACTTTTTGGTACTAAATTATCTTTTCATATTTCTTTTAATATTTCAAAATTATCAAATAATTTTGCTCTTAATAGGTTCTTACTTTGTCACTAGCGTGTGTCATCAGTTCTAGATTTGGTTCCATGGTGATTAATTTTATTTATCAACTTGACCAGACTGTTGAGTGTTCAGATAATTGGCTGAGCATTGTTCTGCTTCTGTTTGTGTGAATGGTGCTACATAAGATGAACAGTTGAGTCAGTTGACTAGGTAAAGTAGATTGCCCCACATACAGACACCCTGATGAGGTTGGTGAACTTCATGCAACCAGTGCCAGGCTTGGCTAAGGCAGTCATAGCCCTAAGTAAGGAGGACTACCCCTCCTCCATTGATTGAGATTGGTATCAGTCTTCTTCTGCCCTCAAACACAAGATCTTTTTTTGGTCTCAAGTGTTCTTTCTTTGAATGAGACCTTATTAATGGGTTTTCTTGGTTCTAAGGCCTCTGAATTAGGAAATGAAATGCAATCAGCTCCTTTTCCTGTCTATATTGCCCACTTAATTCTTTATACTAAATTTTATATTAAGTTATTGCTTTGTGTCTCTTCTATTCATTATCCTATGTATGTATGTATGTATGTATGTATGTATGTATGTTTGTATGTATGTATATGTGTGTTTGTACTTATGTATTATTTATCTATCATCTATCTATCTATCCATCTATCTATCATCTATCTTTTATTGGCTGCTTTTTTCTGAAGAAGCCTGGCTAGTATATTTTACCTATAATGCTCATAAAGGGGAATAAACATTAAAGGACTAGAAACAGTGAAGTTTCACTATAGCTGAGAAAGCCTTGAGAAAAAATTCCCTTTGAGTTTGTTCTTATTGTTTCTTATGATTCATATCTAAGATGGTTTGACATCCTTAATCTATTGTACTGTGAAACACAGTACATTGATTTTCTATAGCTGATCTAACACCATAATATGGGGATAGATGGCAGACAAACAACAAAACAACAAAAACCCAGAATCTCATTGTTGTACAATTCAGGGAATTAGAAATTTCAATTTAGCACATTGACAATGCTATGATTCTTCTAATTCTGATGCAGGCATCTTACTTGCCTTATTCTAGAAGTAGTGGCTAGGGATTTTTGACATTTCTTGGATTGTACCTGCAAAATTATGACCTATGTTTTCATCATTATACTTTGCAGAGACACGTATTAAGTATCTATCCTTACTTGGGCATTTGAGAAAAAAAAGTCAACTCATCAAAATAGTTAATCTTGTGTTAGTTTGTGAGAACTATCCAAAGAATATAATAGAAGCAAAGTACTTAGATATACAAATAAGGTAACTGAAGATATTAGTCCGGTAAGCATTATTTCTATGTCAAATATCTGTTATATGATTTCATGGGTTTGGTTGTTTGAATGAAAATGGCCCCCTGTAGACTCATAGGAAGTCACATTATTGGAGGTGTGGTGTTTTTAGGGTAGGTGCGGTCTTGTTGGAGAAAGTGTGTCATACCTACTCACAGGAGCAATACATATTTAGAGAAATGTATAGTTGTACATAAAAACAAAGTCTTGAAGATCCATTAATTTTATTCCATGATAGTTAACAAATCTATAATGTCAGTGTTATTAACAACTAAATTTGTTTTCTGAAGATGGTGACTGCTCCATGAAATCAGAGAATTCAATTAGGGGGTGAGATAATCGATTATTATTAAATTAGAGTGTTTTCAGTGGTTTAATTTGGAATCTGAATTTGTTAGAAAAACGGTGAAGCACATGTCACTTATAAGGGCATGAAAGGCTTTAGAATGTATTTATGTATTGGGAAACATAACCATCAGCCTGGGACAATGTTAAAATTCAGAGACAGCTTTGGAAAGCATATAGAGAAATGTGTATCAGATGATGGACTGTCATTATTCACACTGGGAATGGGAGGAATGCTGCAAAGACTTAGATTAATGACTGAGAGGTCAGGCCAATAGCTGTGACAGAATGGGTGCCATATCATGATTCTAGACATTTCTGTGACCTTGGACAAGGAATGTTAGTTTTTGTGTTGGTGTTTGCAGCATTCATTAGTTATTATTTATTTCAGAGTATTTCAGATGAATGGATGAATTAGAGGATTCATAGAAAAAGTGGAAGAAATGCTTGATACTTATTGTTTGCTCTTTTAGTGGTAGTTAATACTTAAATGTTTGCTCTTGTTTACATAAAAGCATTCTCCTTTAGAATACTTGACAAAATATACAGAGATATTTTGTGTCTCTTTATTTTAAATCGCCAGGCAGAAGAACGTACCTGGTGAACGGTTCTTCAATCCAAGCCCATAGGAAATTGGTTTCGGTTAAGAAAGGAAATTCATCATCATCAGGCTGAAACAACTGTCAGTCTCCGCGATGGATTTTCATGAGTGTGGAAGGATTACTTTACCCAAGGTTGGTGGAGTGAGAGCTTTACAAGGGGCTGTCTGGTAGTTAAGTCTGTTTAAAAAGATTTCTATGTAAACACACTTAACTGCTTCCTGTTTCAGACTAGTTTTTGCTGAGTGACATGGCCCTGTATAGTGTGAGTGTCTGGGGCTTAAAATGCAGGAAGCCATAGATCACTCTTAATGAATAAATCATGTGCGTGCCCGCTGTCAATGTTGCTGATGCTTTTGCAGAAGGCAAAGCTAGCACTGTGCTAATACTATCAGGAGGCTGATCCTATGCACCTGATGTAGCAGTGACATCTGTTCCTGTCCACGCTTCTGTTATTTTGTTGTTTTTTTCCTTTCAGAGCATGGATGCACAATTTAAAAATTACATTAAAATGCATCCAATTTTTACTGCTAATTTTTATGTAAGGAAATAAAACATCCATAAATACATAAGTAGCATTGTGTAGTCTATATAACCTTGTTGTTTGAGGCAGCCCATGAAGCTAAATAACAAGGAGGGTCCAAAGTAAGATGGTTGAATCTTTCTCAGAAGGGGCAACAAAATAGATATTGGAGGTCGATGGAAGGAGGGAATTAGGTGGAAGAGAGGATGGAGAGGGAAGTGGGGAGGATTAGGGAGATCATATGTAGGGAGAGCAGAGAAGAGAGAAAGGAGACAAGCTGATCAGGGCAATAACTAGGACTTGCCAGAGATCTGAGATGGGGAGAGGTCCCTGAGGGTCTATGGGAATGACTCTAGCTGAGATTTTTAGCAGTGGGAGATATGGATACTGAAGTGTCCACTTCCTGTAGCCAGGAAGTACTCCCAGTGGAAGTTATCTATAAGGACAGCAACCCACCCATAAAACCTTCCACCCAAAATGTGTCCTTCCTATAACATGTACAACATGTATGAAAGATAGAACAGAGACTGAGGGAATGGCCAACTAATAAACAGTCCAGCTTGAAACACACCCCATAGATAAGAACCGATCCCTGACACTATTAATGATACTCTGTTATACTTGCAGACAGGAACCTAGCGTAACTGTCCTATGAAGGCTCCACCCAGCTGCCAAGGGAAAGAGATGCAGAGACTCACACCTAAACATTAGATGGGGCTCAGGGAATCTTAAGGAAGAGTTGGGAGAAAAATTGAGGGACTCAAAGAAGACAGAGACTCCACAGGAAGACCAACAGAATCAACTAACCTAGACCTTTGGGGGCTCTAAGAAACACCAACCAAAGAGCAAGCTGGGGCTGGACCTAGGCACCTCCACATATGTAGCAGACGAGAAGCTTGATCTTCATGCAGGTTCCCCAACAACTGGAGCAGGGGCTGTCCATGAGCTTGTTTCTTTCCTGCCTGTGGATCCCATGCCCCTAAACGGACAGCCTTATCTGGCCTCAGTGGGAGAGGATGGGCTTGATTGGTGGGGGTGGAGGATAGGGAATGGGGGAGTTGATTGGTGTGGGTGGAGGATAGGGGATGGGGGAGTTGACATTCAGAAGTTGGCTTCCCCTAAACGAGAAGGGGGAAGTAGGATGGGGGGAGAACTTGCATGAGGGAATACTGGCAGAGGAGAAAGGGGTGATTTTGAGTTGTGAAGTGAATAAATAAATAAAATTTAAAAATTAAAGAGATAAAATATTTCAGAACGTGTCTTTTAAAATGAAAGGGCTCAATTGATGATTCAGTTTTAGAAGATAAACATACTATTTTTAAAATTATTTATTCTTCTCTCATAAATTACATCCTGACAGCAGTTTCCCCCACCCTTGTCCCCCTGCCAACCCGTTCATCCACTCCTCCTTTGTTTCTCTTCAGAAAAGGGCGGGCCTCCCATAGATATCAACCAAAGATAGCAAATTGATTTGCATTAAGACCAGGTCCCTAACATTGTATTACATCTGGACCTGTGACCTACATTTTGTTCTGCCTACAAAATAGGTTATTATTAAGAAGTGGATAAATCAACTATATGAAGAGCAGCTTAGGGTAACTTTTACTAACTTACACAAATTCCATACACAGAAACCTTTTATAAGCAGATACTTAGCAATAGTTTCTCTTTTAAGTCAGGTTGAACAAGTAGAAACAGAACCCAAAATGGGGAACTTCTCACCCAAAAATTATTTTGAATATCTATTCCTATTTAGCCCACAGTTGTATGTTTACTGTAGTGTTTTAGTTCTAAATTACAACAAAACCGATTTTTCCTCTTTGCAAATATCAATATCTTTTTATAAAAATTGGCTTTAGTTATAAATTTATTAATATAACAATCCAATGACATAATGGTGAATAAGGAATATTTTATGAGCATGCTTGGCCTAATAACTATTTGATCCATATCCTTAAGGAACTTTTATTGAGAAGAGTTAAGTGAATACATTTTTACAATACAGTGTGATAATAACCTACAATAAAGGCATTTACAGAACACCAAGGGAGCACAGAGCAGGAGCCACTGCACAGTACTGTCTGAGGTCTGATTACAGTAGAGTCCTGTTAGGATCGCACAGGACGTTAGAACTCCACATATGGTACTGGTCACAAATGAACATGTGGGTTAAATGAAAATGTCTTAGTTATGACTAGAAGTTGGGAAAAGGCATTGGAGAAGTTTAGTTACAAGAGACATGAAAACAGACAGGCATTTAAAAAAAAAAAAAGCTTGCTTGCATGCGCCCATGAGAATGATGGGATGAGAGACAGGATGCAGTTAGAAGTTAAATGCTGATATATGGTCTGTGGAACTAGAGCTGTATTTTTAATTAGGTTCCAAATTAGGTTTGTAAAGAGGTTCACGGCTTTGAGAAAACCTTGAAACACAAACACGTAAAGCTCGGTCATGTGGATGGGCAGAAGAAAAGATAAAAGATATGAGAAGCTCAATGTTTCTGCTATACATTTTTCTGTGGTAATAGGAGGACATATTTTTGGAAGAATTTCATCTATTTGATATAAATGGAATTATTCATGGCATTCTATACTTGAACATGTTAAAATACACCAATAAACTAGGTAAAATCCCAGACTAGAAATTTTTTCTCCAACAGTTCTTGAATCACCTGTTCTGAAATCAGTACCAGTGGATTACATCAAGGGCTAGGGGAATTCCCAGCTCTCTCTTTAATGAAGTTCACGAGAGCCTTTCCATTGTTTCCATTAGCTCTGCTTATGTTTTTTTTCAAAATTATAAATGAATAAATATCTTATTATTCATAAAAATACATTCTAAGTTTCTACATTTTATTATTTGACAAAAAAGCCCCACTCAGCCTTATCAGAAAAGCATTTTGTTACAGTGAACTGTGGTGGATGCTGAGACTAATTGCAGCCCAACGTGCTGAGACAAAGCTGATGAAGCTCGGCCCTGAAGGAATCATTTCTATTACCCCCCCACCCCCAAGGCCCAGGGAACACTGTGGAAGGAGATCAGAATAATGGGGAAGTAGGAAAACAGAGAGATAGGGAAATCTGGTTCTCATGAAACTCCATAACCAGTGTCATCACTAACTGAAGCAGCTGTGTACGGTTACTGGCACAGTATCTGCATGACATAGGCCCTTTCGGCAGTCAGTAATGGATAAGGGCTCATGTATCTCTACCCATTTGTAGCGATGAGGATGAGTTTTGGCTATACCACTTTGGCTCCCCACAGATCGCACCTGCACCCACCCAGGAATTATCTTTGGATCCTCGAATGAAAGACACACACACATTAGCTTATTTTAAAAAATGCTTTGGCTACCTCAAAGGCAGGGCACTCTTAAACTTTCCCCTGCTTCCCTAGACTGAATCTGGGAAGTGACCAGTGGCCACCCACCTGAATTCTCACATGGCTGGTTGTCTTTCTTTCCTGCACTGCATCTCAACCTTCTTCACCGAGTCACAGTGACTCTTCCTGTTCCTCTAGGCGTCTTCACTCATGCAACTCTAAGAGTCCCGCCCCATACCCAACCATTGGCCATTGGCATCTTTATTGATTGATTAAAAAACAATCGGGGACAAGGACCTCTAGCTTTAGGACACACAGATTCCTGATTGAATCAAAACATTAGAACCAATCTCCAGCACCCGTTAATGCTGAACTATTGTCTAGCGATAGATCCCGGGAGAGCTGGAGCCATTGTTTTCAGTTCTGTGACTAAGAGTGGACTTGTCTGGCTTGAAATGCATAGTTCCAACTCCATGGCCACACAGCAACCCTAGTCAAACCTAGAGACAGACAGACAAAATCAAGAGAAATGACTATAGAAAAGCATTAGGAAGAAAGATGGATGGACAAAAAGAGACAAATAAGACAGTGTTGCAGTGAGAACAGTCAGACTGCATTACAACCGGGTATGAAACTGTCAAAGAACATATTTAGTTAGTAAAAACAAAACAAAACAAACTACAAAGATGACAGCTTAGCAAGATTTAAAAAAAGAAAAGAAAAAAAAGTATTACTTTCCAGTGGTTGCCAGGAGAATCCCAGCTCTCTCTTTAATAATGAGGAGAGAATATTTTCATTGTTCCTTCTAGCTTTGCTCATTTGGCATTTCTTGGCTGTGCCCATTCCGCTCTACTCTGTGAGACCACTAATTTTACCTGTCTCTCCATAAGCCTCACATCACTCCCTTTTCATTTGTGGAATCTACCAGTGCCTCTATTTTTATAAGGATATTTGCAATTTCACTCTGGGTCTACCTGATAAGCCAGAATTACCTCCCCATCTCAAGGTATGATGGGACATCTCAAATATGAAGGTAACAAGGGGAAAATTTTGTACCTTGAATTTTGTGGGAAACTACTCAACACTTTCAAAATGTTATCTTCAGTCTACTCCCCATTGTCTAAACCACCCAGAAGAACCTATTCAGAAGTCAAAAGGATGAGCCCATTTTGAACATGCAAGTTTGCCTACTTTCAGAGTACTTTTTGCTCATTTGAATAACAAAACAATGTCTATACAAAAATGTGAGCTTGTCATTCTTTTTCATTTTATTTCTAGTGAATTACTCTTTACATTTGGGAAAAGGTGAATTTTAATATTCTTTGCACAATTTACTTGGGGACCTCTCTTTAAAAAAAATCTATCTTATGCGTTTTAAATTAAAAAGAGAATGATATCATTTTCCTCCTTTCCTTTTCTCCCTCCAGCTTCCATCTAGCTCCTCCCAGATCTTCCAGTTTCAATTTGGTTGCTTGTCTTCTTTTCCTGTTATTGTTCCACCCATACATATATGTATATATTTGCAAAAATATGTAAACGTAACCTGATGGGTCCATTTTTGTCCTCTGGGCGCACATGGTTTCAGGATTGATTACTTTGCATTTGCAAGGGAGTTCATCCCTGGGAGGGGCTAATTCTCTCCCTCTCAGCAGTCATTAGTTGCCTGTCGCTCTTTGTCTAATGATGGGAGCCTGTGAAATTTGTCCCCTCTGAGCTGGCATGCCCATTAATACTTCCATTGTTCAGGTCATGTTTATGCAGCTATTTGAAGGAAAGACTGTTTCACAGCTAACTTCCTGGTATTCTGCCTCTTATAATCTTTTTGTTCTGTCTTCTCTGACATTCCCTGAGGCACAGATGAAGGATCTATGAGACAGTTGTATTACTTGGGACAGCCCTACCCATGACCTGTTGATCTTTGCATTTGTGTCCAGATGTGCTTTCTGTGATTGTGTTCATTGGCTATAAATACTAGCTTCTTGGCTAAAGAGTCATAGCTACAGTTTTCTGTGGGCATTAGGGTAAGTTTGAGAATGCAGTTGCAAATTATCCTGACTTTGCAAAGTGGTGGTAGTAGATTGTTTTCTAGGATCCATGACCTCAGTAGAACCAGAAAGTTGCCTAGGTTGCCACGAATAGCCATGATTTTCCCGCCCATTGACTGGGCCTTAAGATCAATTAGACAATTGGTTACCACCAATACGTAAGTGACAATTGCACCTTTAGGGATATCTTGCCATGTTGGTCATTGTTGTTGTTTATGCTCCTCATGTCCTACTAGAGATACTGATTTCTTCCTCTCCTTGCCAGTTCGTACAGGGTTTTCCGGTATCATGAGAACTACACAGAATAATAAAGAAGCTTTCAGGTTGTATCCAGTTAAAATCATCCATTTCCTACATTCTAAGTACGTGGTACCTTCAGCATTAGGGATCTAACTTCAACCTCTGAGAGGCAACCCAGGGAGCATCCATAGTCTCTGTGGTACCTTGGGAGTCACCTGGACAGTTCTCACCATCCATATGAAAAGAGGTTTCTTGAGGTACTGGAGTTTTGTTAGTCTATGGCTTTTGTGAGAGCATTGTAAGTCCAAATGGTGTGTGCGTGTGCGTGTGCGTGTGTGTGTGTGCATGCACGTACAATCATACATATTTTGTATTTTATGATTCCTTAAGGCTGTATGAAAAAATAATCTTGGTACTATTTGTCCCTGCTTCTCCGTTGGATCTCCATTCCTCTCTCCTTGGTTATAGCCCTTTCCCTATTTTTCTTTCTTACTTCATATCACCTGCACTATGTGACTTCCCCTTCAAAGCTATGGTCTCTCTATACTTTCTTGGTTTCTGTTGCTGTTACTCTATGTTGTATACTCGAACCTGGATATTTGGAGCTAGGAACGACAGGTAGCATTTGTCTATTGGGTTTGGGTTTCCTAACTCAACGTAACCTTTTCTAGGTCCATCCATTTACCTGTAAAGTTCATGGTTTTGTTTTTCTTTATGAAAAAAGGAAGCTTTTGGATGAGTTCCAGCTCATGAGCCTCTGGGTCCTGTTTCTAAAGTGCACATCATCTTTAACAATGGGGACTTACCTTCCACTTCTAGAGAACAACCAAGGGCAGTAGCAGCAGCTTGTAAGGTTTGGGAGTCTCTTGGAGAACCCTGATCAACATCTCAAGAGGTAGTCTCAGACTGGGGTTGGGGTGACATGATGGGGAAAATGCAAACAAAAAAAAAGTAAAAATAGCTGGGGGACAAGGGAAGGGAGCTGGAGAAAATACAGAGGAAAGTGGGAGGAGAATAAAATAGCATTATGGATATCTGAAAGGTCAAAAATCATCATACTACTTACTTTCTACCGAAAAATACACAGTAAGTCAGTGTAGAAATATGCATATGTAGTTTAAATGAAAAATTTCCAACAGAGGTGACAATGCTTCTTCCAAGAGCCAATGACCATCTAACAAAAACAGCAGCATCAACATGTGAAACTCTCTTGTTTGCAGTGGTCTTTTAGAATGTAGAGTGCAAGGGTTTTTCTTTATAAGTGATTAATGTATTTTTTCTCATGCAGTTCAAGTTTTTTGTTGTTGTTCTGTATAACTGTGGTATGCCATGAGGTGTTTCCTTTCTGATCTTGTCTAGCTGGGATTCTATGTGCTTCTTGTATCTGCGTGGATACGTCTTTCCTTAATTTAGGGAAAATTTCCTGTATGATTTTGTTAAGGCTCTGGTCCTTGCAGACTAGGTGTTAACACTGGCTCCAAAACAAGGAGGTGTAATAGGTAGGGCATATGGAACTAGGCTTGTGGGTTTGCAGGTGGTTGGTTGATGTGTTGGGAGAAAGGAAGACAATGGGAAGAAGCTACTTACTCAGGAATTGTGGCTGGAGATAAAAAGGCATTATAGGGTGTGAGACTGGAACCAGGCTTGTAATGTTTCTTCTCAACACTCAGAATACTACTTTCCTGATTTAGAAAAGTCTTCGAATCTGATATTGGTCTATTATGATAATTATATTTTTATTAAGAGAAAGTATGAAAATATTATCTAGGCATGAATTAAAAGAGAAATACTACTTTTGACATTTTGTTTACTATAAACATATATCTTCGATATTGTCTTTTAAGTTTCAAAGTTTTAGCAAATTTTGAATCATCTACTAATTTAAAAACCCAAAATTTAAAAATAGTGATAATAAATTTAATGTTTGTCTTAGTTAGGGTTTCCAGTGCTGTGAAGAGACAACATGACCAAGGCAACTTATATAAAGGACAACATCTGATTGGGGCTAGCTTACTGGTTCTCAGGTTCCTTCTATTACCGTTATGGCAGCAAGCATGGCATGGTGCAGGCGGAACTGAAAGTTCTCCATGTTGGTCTGACTGCAAACAGAAGACTGGCTTCCTGGCAGCTAGGATAAAAGTCTTAAAGCCCACTCCCTCAGTGACAAACTTCCTTTAACAAGGCCATACTTCCTAATAGTTCTATTCCCTGGGCCAAGCATATTCAAAGTACCGCAATGTAATAACATACTATCACATGTAGCACAAACAATTGAAATATATTCATATTTAAGATTTTTATCATTTCATACACAGACATATTCCTGGGAAAATTTCAATCATCTAGGTCTTTATTTCAGGAAAAGGAAGTATCTCATTATAATGTGTAGTGTTTCTGTCACTGTGGGGAAAGTCAGTTCTAATCCACACACTCAGAAATAAAAGTGACCACAAAATCCAGAAGACTCTATTTATACAAAGAATTATTGGTGGTAGAGTTTTGAAGTTTGTGAAAATTGTGTTACTTGAGGTAGAGGTGTCACCAGGTTTGACTTGGGATCTTGTGAAGTAAAAATCATATAACATGTTCATTAAGAACTTTGCTTGCATCCGGTTTCTAACAGCTACTCTTTAGACACACATTTTACTAAGTCACACCTTCTGTTACATAATGAAAATCAGGACATAAGAAGACATAAGGGACATAAGAAGAGCCCACCTCACCTCTTCCGTCTTCCTTAGTTAGCTCCATCTCACTAGCTGATAACTTCCCACTAAGCGATGCTGATACTGAGTGAGCTCATGAACGAAGGCATAATTGGAGATATTTTCCTTTCTAGAAAGCTTTGGAGATGATAGACAATGCTATGTAGATGGTAAATTCATATTTTTTTAAAAAATACACACGATGAGCAAATACCAAAAATACATGTGCATACAGTTACAGATATATACATACATATACACTACAGGGACAAATTAATTCACCTACCTGGAAACATAATTTTAAAGACAGAGGAAAATAGCCACATAAAGTAACTAGAGAAACAGATGTAGGAAGTATAATTCTATTTCTACTTTCTGATACTTCAGGAGTCATAAGAGTTATGTGTTTATTCTTAAATTATGGTCATAGGAAATATTGAGAGTACCACTTACATACTGAATTAGCATTTCATTTAGTTTTTGTTATAAAACTTATTCATAGCTTTGGAGAATTTGACCTGGAAAATTAATTGTCCTTGTGGTGTTAAACGGCCACTGATTATGGACCACCTTTAGGTGCTAATTCCCAGAGTACATTTAAAAGTCTATGCTGAGAGTAGACGAATGAACAATATGCATTCTGATGAGATATTATATTTTAAGGTGATTTAATTGGCAGTCTTAATAGTCTCCCAGATTTATCTTGGTGTCAAGGAATAAGCTCAAGGCTGTTAAGCCAACTCCCTGACTGGTGAGAACACAGAAGGACAAAATCTAAAGTTGTTAGGAGAAACAGTCCCACAGATGCTGACATGTGAGCATCAATCAAACCTAATGGAGTCGTCAACACACTAATGAAGCACTGCTTTCTATTGGAATGTGACCGTGCTTCTCTAACTTAACCTCTGACGTACAGTTCTGTTAATAAAAATGGAGAACTATTGCATTGGGAGGCTATCTTGTTTCATTCCAAAGTTTTCTGTATTAAAAGTAAAATATTTTCTTTGTTTTGGTTCAGGCCTGTGGTTAGCTGTGGAAGGAGATGAGCTTCCTCTGGGGACGTCTACAGGATTGGTGTGTGGTCAGGAACACTATTCTAGTGACATTGACCTAGAGTTTGGGCTCACTTCTCTTTCATTTGCCATCTAGCTAAAGCTCTTCTGAGGTCCTTGCGGGTGCTAAAGCCCTGCTGATAAACTCGCCTCATCCTATCTGCTATGGCCAGACCATTTATCAGTTTAGATTGATATCCCATCCAAAGTAGCAAAGACCTAAGCAGAAAACTAAATAAGGGCAGGGCCTTCTTCTTTATGTGGTATATTTGAGATTTACTAGAACACCATCCTTGGTAAATCAAATTTGTTTATTCTATGAAATGATTGGCTTGACTTGGTTTTCATAATATTGTGTATCATGTTAGCACCTTTGTATTGTGGAGAACAAAGCTGTTTTCGTAGATACGATTGAAAACGTCTCCGGTGTTAATTTGTTTTTGTGGTAACTAACTTCTCAACTAATCTGAAATCATATTAGCCATGATCCTTATCCACTTTCTAAATGAAATCCTTACCAACAAACATACAGTCAGGGAAGCAACACTGGGCACTTATTACAAAAACAGGTTTTTCAGCTGTAGGAGTTATCTGGTAGAATTTTGGTGGTCTCTTATGTATACTATCATATTATGATCAAGTAGCAATACTTTGACTTCTTCTTTTTCAGTTTATATCCCCTTGATATCCTTTAGTTGTCATATTGCTCTACCTAGAACTTCAAGCACTACATTTAATAGATACAGAGAAAGTGGGCTTGTCTTTCATTTTAGTGGAATTGCTTTATGTTTCTCTTCATTTAATTTGATGCTGGCTGTCAGCTTGTTGTGTCACTTACCTCTTTAAGGACTTTTAACATGAAGGGGTGTTAGGTTTTGTCAAGGCTTTCTCAACATCTAATGAGATGATCATGTTTTTTTTTTTTTTTCAGTGTGTTCATATGGTGGATGACATTGATGGATTTTCATATATTGGACCATCCCTGTATCCTTGTGATGAAGCCTATTTGATCATGGACATCATGAAATTTGTAGGCAAATGGATTGTTGTAGAAAAAAAATCATCTCCAGTGAGGTAATCCTGATCTAGAAAGATACATATGGTATGAACTCACTTATAAGTGGATACTAGCCATACAGTAGAGGGTAGCTATGTTACAATCCACTGACCCAGAGATGCTAATAATAAAGAAGGCCCAAGAAGGGGAAATGAAATAGAGATCAGAGATGGATGGAGGGAGGGGGCTAGATGATAGGGGGTGGGGATAGGTATTACTATTGTGTCTAAGCTCTACCCCACAGTTACCTGGCAACAGCCAGGTATGCCTGACTCACTATAAAAGGGGCTGCTTGTCCCCTCCTCTTGCTCCTTTCTTGCTCTCTTGCTTCCTTCTCTGCTTCTCTCCTCCCCCCCACTTTCCTTCCTCCATCTCTCTCCAAGTGCTCATGGCCAGCCTCTTCTCTTCTCTTCTCTTCTCTTCTCTTCTCTTCTCTTCTCTTCTCTTCTCTTCT
>NW_021604567.1:4917056-4936736 GCF_004785775.1 Grammomys surdaster
TCCTCCTCCTCCTCCTCCTCCTTCTTCTTCTTCTTCTTCTCTCTCTCTCTCTCTCTCTCTCTCTCTCTCTCTCTCTCTCTCTGCATCTACTACCCTCTTGACTCCTCTCCCCATGTCCTGAATAAGCTCTATTCTATACTATTCCATCGTGTGTCTGGTCCCTCGGGGGAAGTGTTGCCTCAGCATGGGCCTGCTGAGACATCCCCTTTCCCCACACATCACCACACTTCCATAGAACACATCCCCTCCCTTTATCTATTTATAAAAACAATAGGGAGTGGAGTGGAGAGTAGGATGGGGGCCAGGTGGAGGGAGAACGGGGTGTGGAGTGAAGAGAGAGCCGAGAGGGAGAATCGAAGTTGGTGCAGAGCATCTCTAGGTCAAGCTGTAGACGTGGGATAGTAGACATTCTCAAGAGTCTACTGGGGTTTCCCTAGTTAACACTTCTAGCAACAGGGGGTTCAGAGACTGAAGTCGCCACCTACTGTAGCCAGGTGGGACTTCCAGTGGAGGGAGGGGGCACCAACTTACCCACAAAACTTGTGACTCAAAATTTGTCCACCCTACAAACTGGACAGAGCAGAGATTGAGGGATTAGCCAGCCAATGATTGGCCCAACTTCCAACCCAGCCCATAGGAGAGAGCCAACCCCTGACACTATTACTGATATTCAGCTATGCTTTCAGGTTCTGCAAAACTGTCGTCTCAGAGGCTTCTTCCAGTAGCTGACAGAAACATGCAAAGACCCACAGCCAAACATTAGGCAGAGCATGGGATGTCTTGTGGAAGAATGAGAGCAGGAGGGGGTCAAGGATACCACGGTAGACCTTCAGAGTCAACTAGCCTGGGCCCATGGGAGCTTGCAGAGACTGAACCACCAATTAAAGAGCATGCATGGGCTGGACCTAGGGTCCCTACACATATGTAGCAGATGTGTAGCTTGCTCTTCACATGGATCCCCAACTATTGGAGCAGGGCTTTCCCTGACTCTATTGCCTGACTTTGGATCCCTTTCCCTTACCTGAGTTGCCTTATTTAGCCTCAGTGGGAGAGGGTGTGCCTATGTCCTACTGGGACTTGATGTACTTAAGCAGGTTGGTACCCATGGGAAGCCCCTCCTTCTCTGAGGAGAAGTGGGAGGAGAGAAAGGGAGTATGAGGGTGGGGCTGAGTTAAGGAAGGATGCTGCAATGAGAATGTAAAGTGAAAAACTAAATTAATGCAAACAATGAAAGGTAATTTTCATAATTTCTTGTTAGAAGTACTAGGTTTGATCATTTTAGACATTTTATAAACTACAAATTGGCTACAAATTAGGTCAACATCCTTATAATTTCCTAATTTCTGTTAAACAAATCATTATTTTAGAGAGTTATATGATGCTAACGGGCTTTTCTAATGCTGTAGTCATTAGAATAACTAGAAATACACTCCTATGACTTTCCATGGGGAGGTAATAAATGAGTATTCACTCCAGACAGGACATCTATAACAACAGTATATAGAAACAATTATCTCAGGCCTAGTTGTCTCTCTAAGGGAACCAGTAAGTTTATTTGGATTATTTATAGCAGCATGGATGACATAAGGGCACCAAAAAGCCCACGCAAGCACTGGTGATGACCTGTGATGGCGAATCCCCTGGAGCTCCCTGAAGGATCAGCGGTTCCCCTGGAGCTCCCTGAAGGATCAGCGGTTCCCCTGAAGCTCCCTGAAGGATCTGCAGGCACCTTGATGAGTTAGGGAGTCTCATCTCTCCAGTGATTGTTCACTGATTTCAAACTCAGAGAGGAGCCTTAACTAACATGTCACTTTCAGATCTTTCCTGACCCTGTAAGCTATACTTATTTCCAGAATCTCCCTTCACCTTCTAGGAAGAATTGTTTAAATTTGGAGGAAGCAGTTGATCTATATTTACAAAATTGTTTTTGGATACTGACCAATACCATTTGGTATTAATGCATTTTATAAGAAGCCATAGTACTCTGAAGGAGTGATTCCACCTGTCTCCTCATGTCTTTCAGCAATCCAAACATCTTGACTGACTATTGTTTCTCTCCACAAAAGATGTTTATGAACATGTTGATTACCATAAACTCTATGTAGTATGGTTTAAGTGTGTGGTTGGAGAGCTCTCATTATGCCGTTTAGTAGTATAATACTCCTGAAGAAGCGAGGAATGGCAAGAGGATGAGGACAATGTTAAGAACTGTAACCATGGTGGTAATGGTGATGACTGTGCATGGGGCAGAAGAAGTATCAAGAAGATGAGGGTGATGACAGAAAAGAAAAAGGAAATTGGGCTGAGCTTTAGAAATCATAACTGATGGTTATTCCAAGCTGAGCTCAAAGTTGATTGTTTTACATAATTTATTAACTAGGTATGGCATTACTTTCTACCCACAGATCTATTCTTGTTATTTGTTTTAATTATACAATTTAAACAGATGGGTGATATTTTTCAAACTCATGTCAACTGGTTCTCAAATATAAGTTTACCAGAATCACATATTTTCAGAAAAATATACAGAAACAGCAAGGCTACTTTCAAAATACTCAGGCTGTGTTGCTGTCTGCATGAAAGAACACTGGTTATTGGTTAACAGCATCATTTTCTATTATATTTATCAAAATATAAACTCCTGGTGATATTTTATAAACACCTAATTGTACTTTCATAATTCTGAGCATATGCCTATTTCTTGAAAAATTCTCATGAATAAAACCATATGCATCATGTATAGTATATACAGACATATATATTTCAATATTTTTACAATTCTAGATTTCAACATAGGGTCTCAATTGTACCAGCCAAGTGTTCTTCCACAGAATTTATGTCCTCAGATCGCCTTTTGTTTCTGTTTATGAAATAGGATTTCACTAGTTTGCCCAGGTTGGTATTTTAGTTTTCTCTCTGTCTTTAGTTCCTAAGAAGCTGAGATTGAAACTTGGTACTATATAAAGGCTGGATCCTTAATTTTTTTTATTATGGAGTACTAAAAATAAAAAAATCTCATATTGTGTTAAAAGACATTGAAATTTGAAGTTAAGAATTACTTCTTTGTTAATGGTATAGCCCAAAGAGCAAGGACCTTAACTGAGCAGTATTTATGTTCAAAGTTTGAAGACATAAAGAACAATTTGTTACAAAGATTTAATTTATGTGTAACTACAAATGAAAATTTATTGCCTTACTAAAATGATAAATGGAGTATTAAGATCAGTGCCAGGAAAACCCAAAGAAGACAAGCCAAGAGTGGCAAGGTATACCAATGCCACACGCCATTATTTACTGTCTGTTGGGTTATACTTAAACCCTTTCCAAATATCATGTGTTCTCTCAAGCACCTACTCTAGTAAGACATCACATGCCCCCTTTCCAGGCAACTTCCAGAAAACCACCACAGGTTTGTCCTCAGAGAAACATCCTCCATGTGTCTGCTTCAATAAGAGCATCCTCTCGTAATACAGTTTCCAGAAAAACATCACATGACACAATTGAGTCTCCAAAAAACCCAGAAATTTTCACTTCAACATTCCATAAATGCTAGAGAACCCTAACTAAGACAACAATGTATATTCTTGTAAATGTCAGTCACTCTTCATAGCAAACATGCTGACTCCGTGAATGGAAAAGGCAACCTATGGACTACACTCATTTCTATGATCATCATTCTCAGGAATATATATATATATATATATATATATATATATATATATTAAGGTTATACAAATTGGATGTATTCTGCTACTGAATAAAATAACTAACTTGAAAAAATATCTGAAAAAGATACATGATAAGATAGCAAACACCAAACAAGAAAAAAAGTGATTATTATCATAAGGGAAAATAGTGAGGCAAACCCTGTCATAGTCTCATTTTACAGACCCAGAATACTTCCAGAGTAGAAAAGGTTAACAGTCCAAGAAGAATGCTCCTGTGAATACTCAAGACAGAGTAATTGTAGGTTGATGCACAGAGAACTAGAGATCTTTAGGAAAATTTCTTAGGTGGCATCTATCAGAGATTCAGTCAGTCTGAGTGAGGCAGAATGAACCTCCTGAAAGAAAAAGAAGGAAGAGTACCTGGAGTTCATCCAGAATTAGCAATAAATTGTTTCCCATCAGTCATGCGAAGTCCTCACAGTAGAAAGAGTGTTTGTAGCACACTCAGAAGAATGTCACCTATGTTGTGAGGAATTGGCTCTAGTCTAAGCACTGCCCCCAGTCCTCTAGGAGATCTTACTGCATGACCAAATTTATTGAATTGTATCTGAGTAATATAAATGTATTCCAGAACAAAGTTTGAGAATATAGAATTATAAAAATAGCCAACACCCTATAAGGTAAAAATTTCAGTATATAGCGTCCAAATAAAAAATTATCAGGCATGCAAACAGTCAGGAAAATATAGCACATAATGAGAAAATTAAATCAGTTGAAACTGATCCAGATGTCAGGATTGGCAAATAAGGACATTAAGTCAGTTATTACAACTGCATTCCATATGGTCTAAAAGCAAAAGGAAAAGCTGAGTGTGTTAAAAATAAAAGAAAGATACAAAAAGTGTACCCAAACTTTAACAGAGGAAGGTGCTACGATTTCTGAGATGAATAAAACAGTGGCCATTATGAAAAGCAGATTATGTATTGTGGAGGAAATAATTAGTGAATTTGAAGACACAACAACAGAAGTTATTCTGACAAATGCACATGAAAAATACAGATTACATATGTGTTTATGTGAGTACAAAAATGTTTGATTTAAAAATAAATACCATTAATGAGCTTTGGAAAAATATTAAACAAAACTTTAACTATAACTGAGTCCATGTAGCTTGATCAGGAAGTCAAAGAATGGAGAATTTCAGAAGAGCATAACTGAACACCTAATAACATCAAATTCAATTTACTAAAATCTCTATGCCCACAGTTGAAAAATTCCCATGTGACTTCAGTCATATACAAAATAGCATAATCACAAATACACACACAAAATACCTAGATATATGATCATCAAATTGATCCAAGCCTGAGAAAAACGCATGTTATATTCTGAAGGACACAACTATCATAAGACTTCCCTTTTTTCTTTTTCAAAAATCTGTCCAACAATTTCATACATTTTGTATTCTGATTAGTGTCACCCCTACCCTCTAGGATTCCTATCCTACACTTTTATCATTCCTCCTCCTTGTAAGTGTTTTCTCCTCATTCTCATCTTTATGCTTTGTTTCCTGACTCATTAAGTTTGACCAGTGCCATTTGTGTGACTGTGGGTTTGAACTTGATGATTGTAGGCTGGTGAGTTCATCAATAGGCACGTAACAGAAAATAATGTTTCCCACCAACCTCAAATCCATCAGAAGCTAATTGCTTAGCAGGAAGCAGTAGAGACCTGCGAGTCCCTCCCAAATTCCTGGTCATTCCTGATAGATCTAGCCTTGTATAGCTTCATTGTAAACACCTGCAGCTGCTACAAAATTCTGACTGTATTGGTTGTATCATGCCAAGAGATAATATTTTAAAAATCTTCTATCTTTTGGCTTTACATTCTTTATTCTCCGTCTTAGATCATGACCCCTGGGTTTTCAAAGGGTAGTATAAATGTCTTATTTAGACCTGAGCGTAGTTATTTCCAGCATCTTGAGCAGCCATACGTCTCCGTATTCACTGTCATTCACTGCCAAGAGAAACGTCTCTGATTAAGACTGAGAATAGGGTGTGTTCTTGGTTATGAACATAGATATTTAGAAGACAACTCGATACCATGACAGTTAAGCTAAACAATAGTTGTAAGTTTTCCTCCGGAGCTTACACATCAGTGGTCTATTGACTGGATTTTCATTACTTGGTATGCATGTCCTTGAGTGCAACAAGCCTGATGTTTAACCATACAGTGGTTGGTTACTTCTGTAATAATTGTGCCACTATTACACCAGTGCACATATGTTGCTAGGAAGGTTAGCACTGTGGTCTGTAGGATTCACAGCTTTACAAAATTCCTGTTGTTTTGTCTTCCAAAGCAGCTACAACAGCATATTTTAGCATTATAAAAACTAGCCACCAGGAAGAAAGCTTCCAATTAAATTGTTTCCCCTATATTTTGCAAAGTATATAGTAATGTAGTCTTCTCATCTACTTTGGCAGATAACCAAGGGGAATGATAAGAATATATATTGCTTTGCGAGTTATTTGAGGCTCCTAATAACAAACTTCTTGCAAGAAATAAAGACACCAAAGACATTAGTAATGTATTTTAATAGTTAAAAATCTATTATAATTAAATGTTCAGCAAAACTGCTTTTCACGTTACTGATAAAACATGAAAAGAATCTATTGTACAGGTGTAGACCACAAAATAGAGAAGTAAAATTATGACAAAAATAGTCCAAAGTCTGGGAGGAAAATAAGTCTAGCGATTTAAGTTACTTGTATGTGATATGAATAGCTACCATTTAATGAGGGCTGAGAAATATTTGTCTTAATCTGTTGTTATAATGATAAGTGAGTAGGAGTTGGTTTAATACTATATTCATTAAAAAAATAATAGTAGTAGAATTCACCTAGGGTTTATGATGTGTCTAGCCCTATAGTCTTGGCCTGATAGTGGTACTAGATTTAATCTTTTGAGTGGGCCTTAAATCCAGTCAGAAAGTGATTGGTCACTCCCACAGTATTCTTGTGTCTATTGTACCAGAGGGAAATATCATACCAGGACTGTCATAATTGTACCTTGTTGAACCCTGCTATTAAGGTTGCTGTCCACCATGTTAGGAAGCTAGCTCTTTCAGCTCAACACAAAATGGAGGACTCCCTTTATCAACAGGGCTTCCTCTTGCCTGCCTGACCCTGTCTGGACAGTATCTCTAAGCACAGATAGTCAGCCTGTCAGTCTTGTTTTCTCCTGCCTGCATTATAATTAGGCACTGTGTTATGACCAAACATCACTTCCACCTGTACCCCTAAGAGCCCTTATATACCCTGGAAAAATAAAGTAGAGCTATCTCACTGAAGCTGTCTCCAGAAGTCCTTCTGTCATACTTATGGCCTTCCAAACTTTGCTCACTACTTCTTTTTCCTCTGCCCTCATAGGCAAGTGGCCAGCGATCCCAGAGAAAAACGGAGACCCACAACAGCTCACAGGGTTCACAGATACTCAAGCATTGAGCATACTCAAGTAGTGTATATAACAACTTCTAGCACTAGGAAGGAAATAAAAATTGAAAAAGACAAGGCAGGAGGATAAAAATAAAACATTATTATATACTTCTGCCAGTTTTACCCGAAACTTAGGTCTTTTCTGACACTTGTCTATATGTAAGAAGACTGTTGTCCCAATCCCAAAAGTTGGAGTGGATGGTTTGGGTCGTTTTATGTGTTATGGTTATTATTGGCTAGGGTGGTAGTTTTTTGCTTAATTATTATATATTGATAGATATCTAAGGTTGATTTGTTAAATTATTATATATTGATAGGAATTTAAGCATATTTTGCTTAATTATTGTATATTGATAGAAATTAAGGTTGTTCTGTTTAATTATTGAATATTGATAAAGATTGTTTGTGTTGCTTAATTATTGTATATTGGTAGAAATTTAAGGCTGTTTTGTTAGACTATTATTTGACTATCTTGTGGTGTGATGTAAAATTCTGGTTTTGTGGTTCTTATATTGTTTCTATTGTGTATAGACTGTGGTTGTTAGAGAAAAACACAGTTTTTTAAACAGGAAAGTGGATATAAAGTGAAAATTTCTGTTTTGTTTGGAGACTCATTTCTATCCTGTGAGGTTTTTCTAGAAACTGAGAGGATGTTCTTGCTGAAGCAGACATGTGGGAGGATGTTTTGCTGAGAACAGATAGCTGGTGTTTTTCTAGAAGCTGCCTGCAAAAAGGGCACGTGGTGTTTTGGGCACAGAAGGGCACAGAAGCTTGAAAGAACACATAATGATTGGAAAGGGTATAAATACAACCCAAAGGACATCGGACAGTGGTGTGTGGCATTGGTTCACCTTGCCACTGTTTGCTGGACTTCACTGGGCTTTGCCAACACTAGTCTTTGCTGACAATGCTGTGGCATTGGGTTGCCTTGCCTTCTTCATTACTCATTGTTTTTCATGACTTCATAGAGAGAAAAACACTAAAGAACTTCTTATAATTTTCCAGTAGCTTCTTGCCACTCTTGCAGACTCAGGCCAATTGGCAGACTTGCAGTTTCTTCTGGGCGAAACTGCCATTGCTGATTTGTGAATGGTGTTTGCAAGTGGATTAAGCTACTACTGCTGATTTGTGTGATCTGAACTGCTGATACCCTGACAATGCAGATTGGATTCACCCCCCAAAGAACTATTTACAAAGAGGTCCACATCCTCCTTTGACCACTAGCCTTTCCTTTCCACTACCTCTGGTGGGTGGTAGGCTAGAAGGGAGGTTAAAGCATTTAAAAACACTTATTAAAATAGGTTGAATAAATTCTAAGTCTACACTTGTCTATTTGTTTATGTTTATTTGTTTTTCTAGAATGAATACTATCTACTGTGCCGTAGTTTCTATATGTTAGAGCTGGAAATGATAGTATCTCCTATGATTTCAAGCCTTCTTTCACACCACTACTCTATAATTTTCCATTCTCTTTTCACAATTTTTAATGCGGCTCTATCTACAAATAGTTACTAGGTCTTCTTTATGTATCCACAACCATGACTCCACAACCATTCACCTTGTCCTAGTTCCCTTATCTATTGCTCTCACTCAGCATCCACAGCCAAACAATCTAAATACAACTCTTGCCGAACAAGCTCTGCATCAGTATTATCACTGCTTAGTGCAGTCAGGGAAAAATCATACTCACATATGTGCTCTTACACATTCATATGTGTGCTGTTTTATGTTCCATCCAATCAAACATCTGCTGTCTCATACCAGTTTTCTTTCCTCTTCTCCAGAGTGATATTTTATGTCTCCTCTATTCTCACACTCACCAATTAAAACCTCTCTTAGTCAGAAGATACTTTATCTTGAACTCAATCAGCTGAGATTGAGTCTCAACTTTTGCCCACTTAGAACTAATATATATATATATATATATATATATATATATATATATATATATATAATCTGATAGTGTTTTTAGTATTGAAAAACTAAAATATAATAATTTTAATAATAGTTTTAATAATATTGTAGGAATTATTCTGTGGTTATTTCTATACAGTAACTCTATTCCAGATCTAATATTTTTCTGTTATCATGAATTTTATCTTTTAAAAAACTACCAGAATATTTATTTTACTTTTTTATAAATTTATTTATTTATTTATTTATTTATTTATTTTATTAAAAAGTGAATACTGGTAATTGAGTGAATACTAGTACTAAATACTGGCATTTATTAGAGCCTAGTAATGTTTCCCTCTTATGAGTAATTGATTACTTCATTATTATTGAGTAATAATAAGAAGCAATGTTGTCAATTTACTTTTATTTTTAGGAAAAGCATAGTTTAATTGGTATCCATAAAAGATAGTAGTAATTTCAGTGTTACTATCTATGCATAGTTATAGATTATAGTTAAGAAAATAAATTTTGTCTAATTATTCACAATGAAGAATATAGTTTAAAAGAATGTTTTATAGGTTATATTATCACACATATATACACGTTGAACGTTAAACAATATATGAAATATGAACTATAAATAATATACCTTCAAGAAGACAAAGCATCATGATAGAGTAATTTTTTTTCAGAGCTGCATTTCCAATCTTTCTTTCGTATTTCTTTCTCTTGGCTGTATGTTGCTGAGATATTTATCTTTGTATATAATTTTCAAAGCATTTCCATAAATTCCATATAATTTAGCTATAGATATATGTTGATTTTTTTTATTGTGTTTAAATGCTCTCAACTTTATGGGGTGCTACTTTCTTGTTATTTAATAGCATACAATTCTAATTCAATGGATATAGTTAAATTATTTAAGACAGTATTAACTACTATGATTCTATTATTCCATTCCTTTTCAAAGAAACAAAACTTCTTCAATTTTATTCTTAAAATGATTTAATCAGAGAGAACAAGCAATTATTTTGGATAATTCCATCTTCGGATGGTGCTAGAAACATTTGAACAGATCTTGAAATCATTGACTTGAAGATGACTCTCCTTTAAATTAAGGTGAATAAATGACTAATATTCTTCCTGTTGTATAATTCCATGCTTAATTTTTGTTAAATGAATAAACAATAGAAAACTGATAGTTCCATCTATTATTTTTTTATTGGATGTTTTATTTACATTTCATATGTTGTCCCCTTACCCCATCCCTCACCCACCCAGGAACCCCCAATCCCCTCACCCCTCCTCCTGCTTCTCTGTGGATGTACCCCTACCTACCCCTCCAACAAGTAAAACAGTACTGAGAGGTAAAGTACTCCTGAGACTATGTAAAATTCTTTCTCAAAGCTTTTTATTTAACTGACAAGATAGGCCATTTCTATTCTATACAAGAGCTTAAAATGGATAAAAATATTTTCTGGATTTTCTGCCCATAAGCCTACAGGTAAATTGTGAAAGAAAACCCAAAATAATTTAGACATAGGTTGATGTGTGATACTAACATGTGTTGTGCAGTGTAAGTTAGGAGCCAAAGAACTTTCTAAGAAAGAAACGAGACCTAAGGATTCATTGTAATTTTTAAGATTTGTAGTAGTTGAGAGTAATGAAAACAGGCGTGCTAATTAGAGGATTAATACAAGCTCACTGTAGAGGTGGGGGATAGACATAGATGCTAGATCCTAGAGGAGTGTACAAAGAAGAGAGTGGAAGATCTAAATCAAATCCCCCAAATCTAACTGCATGTTTCTTCTCTCCTTGTGGCTGAAGAAGAGCTGTTTCCTACTTAGTATACAGCTTCCAACAGCCGTTTCTCTCCCTTTGTTTCCTTTCGCTCTCCTTCTGCCCTCCCCACCCCACATACGTGGAGAATCTGACTTTCAGTATATCTACTTTGCCATTCATAACACTCGCATCAATTGCTCAATGTGCGGCTTCGTGTTAGAGAACTGCCTCTAAGAACTAAGTATTCGGTCCTGTTTGCTGCTGAGCATCCAGATCCATGACAGAGGGGAGATCAGTAATTGCTCTTAACTTAACATGTTTATGATTCATAACTTGGCTGATGGGATTATGAAATAGTTAATGAGTAGAAATAGGGACCAAACAGAGCTATTTCGTCAGGAAATAAGGTTTCCTGATGTACTATATGAATTAAGAGAGAGCTTAAAGATAAAAATATTTAATGGAAATTATAAATATGAAATTTCAAGAAAACTATTAACAGCAGCATTAAAATGGATATCAAACTGCAGATGCATTGAAGTGTGTATTAGCATAAAAATATGTTAAAAAGAATACAGGATTTCTTGACCCTCACCTCGCACTGTGAGAAACTAATTAAAGGCTTTAGTAAAGCCTTTAATGATTCAAGGAAAACTTGGGTAAAAGCACACGACAGAACCTTCTCTAAGGTTGGGTAGGATCTGCAGAAAGTGTTGAAGGTGAAGGAAATGGAAAGATTAGAGAAAAGGAGTAGGGAATGTCAGGGAGGCAGAAGAGAGTCACAGCTACGACCACATCTGTAAATGTTTGACATTGAAGGTTGAGGAGATGAGGAAAGACGAGCAGAGGTTAATGGTGCTTTTCAAAATACAGTTGAGATGGGCAAGGAAATAGCGTTAAAGATTTCAACAACTGTTTAGAAAATAAGATAGCTTGTTTAACCAGCTCTCTCAAGGATACTGATCAAAGCCTAAACAATGGACAATTGGCTTGAAAGACGGCAATCATTTTATTTTCTTTCAAAGAAAATAGCTTTGCAATATATGAGCAGAAAGGTTTATCTAATAAATTTGGTTGAATAAAAAAAATCGAGCAATGAAAGGAATCTCTGAGAAGGTAGTTTAATGAGAAAACAGAGAAAGCATTATTTACTATAATTATTTTCATTATTAACATCATAGTTATTGGGAAAGGGTGAATAGAGGCAAAGGGTTTATGGCTTGTGAGTTTTCAAATAATAACAATAAGTATAATTGTAAATCTGAGGAACTGTTGCTAAGTATCATTTGATGCCCACAATTAAGAAATGATTACTTCCATTTCAGAGACTGAGGGTTTTGAACCAAAAACACTAATCAGGATTATACAGAGCTTATATACAGTGTCTAAGATGTTCTGTGTCCATTCAAGCCCCACAACATTCGACAAGAGCATAGTTCTGTTTCTTTGCAAAAGACATCATTTCTTTAGGACAATGCAAAAGGAAAAAGGGAGAGACACTCACATATTTTTTGGGTGGATGAGTAGCACAATTGTGTAAACATGAGTTGGGATGGTTTTAATTTTCTCAGTAGGAGGTGAGGTTATGTGCTAAGAGGGAGGGAAGAGGGCTGGCATTGGGGATTTGAGAGCCCCAGAAACATTTGGAACAGCTGCAGGGAGGAATGCAACAGGGAGTCAACAAGTGATAAATAAAAGAATTGCTGAGATACAACCAGGGCGCAGTTGAGGTCAGTTCAATTGGTCTCTATTGTTTAGCGATTTGGGTTATGAATACCGAGAGAGAAATCAGACCAAAAAAAAAAAAAAAAAAAAAAAAGTGGAGGCTGAGAAAGTAGAACTCAAAATAGTATGGAGAAGAGGGATTTTTAGGCAAGTTTTAAGTGCACCCTTGACCTGATTAATTTTGTCTGGTTTGGGCAGAGGAAAAAGAAAGGAAGGGGCTCAAAAAAGAATGCAGCAGCAAACTACTACAGGAGGTGAATACAGAAGGAAGGAGGATGTAGGAAAAGAGGAAGGATAGAAGAGGGCTGGCTAATAACAAAATATTTGAAGGAAACTGAGAGTTAAAAGCCAAGAACTTATTCATTTTAATCATCCCAGTAATGGAAGAAGAAAGATCCAGGGTTAGGCTATTGGACATCAGGGACCATGCCTGTACCCAGTAAGTATGCTAATTGTAATGAGTGCTAGGATATCTTTTAATAAGATATGCTTACAGGATTTATATGGACAAAGAGTTCCAATTCCTGAGTATCCATTAGTAAAACCAGATATGCCTTGCATTATGTGTAATTTCTACAAACTCCAAGTGCACTGCTTCACACATTGCATGCCATATGAAAGCCTTTTGGGGAAGGTACACACCTGTTAATTGTTACTAACACCCTCAGACATATTTTATTAGTTAGGCTGTGGGGCTCTAGAAGGTTTTTAGCTCTTGCAGCTGGAAGAAGCTGAACATTTTGAATGCCTGAAATTTGACCTAAATGGTGTTGACATTAGAGTGACCGTGAGTGATGGAAAAGGAAACAGAAAGTCTTGGATTTTCCCCTTGACAGAGACCTCTCCTCCTCAAATTAATAACAACAGATTTAAAAATATCTCTTGAATTGCAGAGTGCAGCCAGCAGTACAGCTGCCTCCTCATGAAAGGCTCAAGGGGACTCCTGCTTTCCACTTTAAATCCTTCCGCTCATAAAAGGCCCCTTGTTGTTTTGTTGGAGTGTCTTTTAGGTTAGTGTTTTGTTTTAATTTTTAATTTAATTTCTCTTCCTTTTTAGGGTTTAAGTGTCAAGCAGAAAGATATTCAACATTTGATATAAATAACTTCTGGAATCTACATTTATTTTGCTATGTATTAGATAAAACAGAAAAGGGGGGATTAATTAAATTTAGCACATATATTTACAAGTGCACTTACAAGCAAAATATTAGTTGTTAGAAAGATTCTAAGACAATTGAAGTATATCCTCTAGTCTCAGAACTGATGTAACTTAGGAAGACTACTGCATTTACAGATAATGTTACTTTGTTTTAAGTTTTCAAGAATACTTTGGTGACATAAAGGACAAGGATCTTACACAAAATACATCTTTAAGGTCATTGAACTCATTGAGGTTAAGTATGATTTTGATCGTGGATTTAAAAATCTATAAAACAAAAGTCAAGGTAGACGGTATCTTAATACCTTGCGTATCATGCAAACAAGTGAAGATAATTTTGTGATGTAATAGACTAAACTGAGCAGAAGGCAAAGTACATTCAGGGAAACATGAACTGGAAAAGGGACCCTCAAACCATGAACGAACATTTGAGAGCATTTTTAATATTCCTGTAATGTATGGCTAAGGAATCAAAAGAGTGTTCTGTAGTCAGAGGTGAACAGAAAAGACAGAGTGATCAGGTAAGTCAACTTATCTATCTATCTATCTATCTATCTATCTATCTATCTATCTATCTATCTACCTATCTATCTATCTAGTCTGTCTGTCTAATCTATCTATAACATATATATCTAGCTATCGTCTATTATTGGTTTATCCTGTTCCTAGATAGCTGTCATATTTGTTTATCATTTGCCTACCTATCCAACGTCACAGAAGTAGATTAAATATACAAAAAGCTGTATATACACAATTTACAAAACATGATTTATTGGGAAATAATTAGGTGATCATGAATTCATCATTTCAATCTGTGCAATAAATTGTCCGTCTTCTCTGAAAGGGCTTCTTGTCTCCCTCCCATTTTGTTTTGCTTTCAATTTTATGGGAAAATACTTAAGCATAATATTTATCTTCTTAGGAAAAGTAAGTTTACAGTACCATATTATGAGTCACAGGATCTCCATTGTGCAGTCTCTCTCTGGAACTTACCTAACTTGTATATCTCCAAGTTTACACTACTAGGCCAATGGTTTTCAATTTTTCCTTCCTCTATTCTCCAGAAGCTAGTTTCATGCTTCTCTGGGACTACTGTTTTATGTTCCACGAATGAGTAAGAACACACAGTGTTTATCTGTTTATATTTGACCTGACATCCACTCATACTAAGTAACTGATGGAAACTCAAAAGAAGGAGAGATACTCTACATGCCCAATGCTCCTTCTCTTTCTGGCACTAAGACAGACTTGCTGCCTTGACTAATCCTCAGACTAGATACAACTAAACATCAGTTCTCTCTCCTTCCACTCCCATTCCATGAGTATCTCTTTTTTTCTTTTCTTGGTTATTTTATTTATTTATTTACATTTCAAATATTTTCTACTTTCCAAATTTCTCTTCTGCAAACTCCCCATCCTATCTCCCCTCCCCTTTGCCTCTATGAGGGTGCTCCCCCATCCACCTCTCCATTCCCACCTCACCACTCTATCATCCCCTGACGCTAGTGTGTCAAGTCTTCACAGGACTAAGGGCCTCCCTTCCCATTGACGCCAAATAAGGCAATCCTCTGCTACATATGCAGCTGGAGCCATGGGTCCCTCCATGTATACTCTTTGGTTGGTGGTTTAGTCCATTGGAATTCTGGGGGATCAGGTTAGTTGATATTGTTGTTCTTCCTATGGGGTTGCAAGCCCCTTCAGCTCCTTCAGTCCTTCCCCTAGCTCTTCCATTGGGTTCCCCGGGCTCAGTCTGAAAGTTGGCTATAATTATCTGCATCTCTATTGGTCAGCTGCTGGAAGAACCTCTCAGGGGACAGCAATACCAGGCTCCTGTTAGCAAGTGCTTCTTGGCATCAGTAGTAGTGTCAGGGTTTGGTGTCTGTAGGTGGGATGGATCCCTAGGTGCAGCGGTCTCTGGATGGCCTTTCCTTCAGTCTCTGCTCCATTTTTGTTTTGTCTCCGCATTTCCTTTAGACAGGAACACTTCTGGGTTAAACATTTTTGAGACGGGTGGGTGGCCTCATCCCTCAACTGGGGGCCATGCCTATATATTGGAGATGGTCGCTACAGGTTCTATCTTGCCTTTGAAGGGTATTTCTGCTAATGTCATCCCTTTTGGGTCCTGGGAACCTCTTGCTTCCCTGGCATCTGAGACTTTCTAGTGGCTACTCCCGGTTCTTGGATGGATCTAGAAAATATAATCCTGAGTGAGGTAACCTAGACACAAAAGAAGCCACATGATATGTACTCACTGATAAGTGGATATTAGCCCCAAATCCAACTCACAGACCTTAAGAAGCTTAAGAAGCTTAAGAGGAAGGAAGACCAGCATGTGGATACTTCAATCCTACTTAGAAGGGGGAACAAAATAATGACAAGAGATAGAGGGAGGGAGGGATCTGGGACTGCGAAAGGAGGGGGAGGAAAATAAAAGGGAGGCAGGATCCCTGAGTATCTTGAGGAGACTAAGCCTGTCTGTGGTTGTATTGCTCATGTTCCAACTTAAGCACCATGCATAAAATATAAACAAAATGATGAGGATCTATAAAGTTTAAACTATCCAAGTGTGCTTTTACTCTCAGGATAATTAAAAAAAATCTTAAACATCTTTCTTTCTACTCAGATAGATGGTATGAAATGAGATTAAAGATGAATCTAGCCCGGGTTGTCTCAGTGTTCACATGGCTCATCTAAAGCAAATGAGGATTTCCCAGGCATCATAGCAGAGACACAAAGCTGGTAAGCAGAAGGTTATATAAAAATACAACAAAACCAAAATAACACAACTAAAACATCTGTGAAGCCTGACATTTGGAAGAAAGAAAAGAGGTTACTGCTAACTTTGTCATGAGTGAATGTAATTCTCTCTATATTTATAAAATCTTAGTAAATTGAATTTTGGTTGGTGGTACCTTTTTTATGTAGTAGTTTTTATAAAATAAAAATAAATAATTATGACATACAAGAGACAATCATTAAAAATAATTTTAGTACCAAATTATTTTTTTTAATTTCTTTTTTTTTTTTTGAACATGAAATGCTTTTTTTTATAGCATGTTTTACAAGGGGAGGGGGTAAGAGGGTCCAGGTGGTGGAAAAGTACAAAATCTTCTTGGCCTGTGCCTTGAAACATGTCATGGTCTATATGGTACACTGCCTTGAATTATGATCTACCTGCAGTTCTTCAGAAGATATGGTACACTGCTTGAGTTATGGTCTCCCTGCTATTCTTAAGAAGACATGGTACTCTGCTGTGAGTCTATCTGCAGTTGCTAAGCAGGATCTTGCAGTTGCCAAGCTTCAGAGGACATTGTGCAGGTGGGGAAAGGTAGGGGGTAAGGGTAAGGGCGAGGGTCCTGGCTTCTGGCATCTCCCCCTTCTCTGTTTAGTTAGAGAAGGCGTCTTATGTTCAATCCCAACTATGTGAGTTTTGAATTTGGATGTCTAATTATGGGGGGTCTTAGACAAGTTCACAACCCCAAAACACTGATGTGAGACGAGTCACATCGATGGTCGAAGGCTTTAGGCTGTCGACGATGGGCAACGTCAAGGGACTCTGATGTGGGTGAAAGGAGGGTGAGAGCCCTGTCTTAGGCCATGTAGGCTGCACCCACTCCCAGCACCACGCACTCCTTTTCAGCTGCATTGGGTGGGCCCCTGGGAAGTGGACCTACAATAATCCCGTCATTGGACTAACTCACAGCCATCCTAGTCTCTTGTAAATGTTCAAGTTACCAACCATTTGTCAGTTTTGGGTGTAATATTGTCATAAAGGAAGGCTCCCCAATGTTAGCGGCCATATCAAGGGTGGCCTTGGTTTAGGAAAAAGCCAATTTTTGTTGTGGTGATCAAGAGGCCAAGCTCTCTAGCGAGAGAAATGAGGGCAAAGCCAGGCATACCAGGAACCCTTCTGGAGGGCGTGGAAGTCTAGGGGTCGACCGTAGGGGGAGGCAGGGGAGCTGACAGCTGTGTCAGTCTCCTGCGGAGTCACTTCTGGATCCTCTGCAATTTTCAGCTGATGGTAATGAACTTCAACTGCCTTCTTGATGGCAGCATCAACCTGGTTCTGTGGACGACAGGTCACGGGCGACGATCTCTGTCTTGCTCAATCTTGATGTCGTGCACACATCCTCTCAATGAGGGTCCGTCCGGATGGGTCCGTGCCTCGAGCCCCACGTCTGGGTGCCACTTGACCCGACCGGCGGGTCCTGGTTATTCGTGGGGGCGAGGAGGACTGCAACCTGCTATTCTTCAGAAGATATGGTACACTGCTTGAGTTATGGTCTCCCTGCTATTCTTCAGATGATATGGTATACTGCTTTGAGTCTATCTGCAGTTGCCAAGCAGGATCTTGCAGTTGCCCAGCTTCAGGGGACCTTGTGCAGGTGGGAAAAGGTAGGGGGTGAGGGTAAGTGCGAGGCTCCTGGCTTCTGGTCCATCTGGGTTAGAACTTCTAATAGCAGGCATCACGGGTGATTCAATTTTACCTGGAAAGAAAAAAGAAGGGGATTCTCAGGGAGAGTTCTCTTCCCTGGATGTAAATTGTTATTCATCGTATTTATGATTGGGCCTGGCTTTGTGAGGGTATCTATTTTTTTCATTAATATTTGTGGTAGCCGGTTAGCTGTGCCTTCTGTGGTATTGGGCAGGCATATCAGTCCTCGGCTCCATAAGGGAACTGGGACTGGGGCATTCCCTTTATGGGTATGAGGGTCCTTCCCCATATCTGTGGCAAAGTTTTGTTGGTCTTGGTGGTGCCTGAGGTCACCAACATGGTCAGCAAGAGATTTGCCATGAGCTTTCAGCTTTAGAGAGAGAAAAGTGAACAAGGCATGATGGAGAGTATTTCAGGGGGACTCCTTCTGAGGGGGTACCGTTCCCCCTCTTTTGTTTTTAAAGCCAATTTTTCAGAGTTCTTGTAAAATCAGGGCAGAAGCGCCAACAGTTGCTCCTTCCACACTCAGAGAGTCATGAAGGCTTTATTTAAGGATATATAAATCTATATTGATAATCTTTTGTCAAAGGACTTTTATAGCTCTACTGACAATTAATCAGACTATATGATATATCGATTAGAAATAGCTTTTTCTACTTTTTGTGAGATTACCTCTCTTTTGTCAATTAACTGTTGAGGAAGTTAGGGTTTACCTCTCTCTTGAGAATATTGAACAGAGATTTAAATTCTTTTGTGGAGAGCTTAAAATAGTATCTTAGCCAATTTGCATCTCCTAGAAACTTTTGAAATTAATTTAAAATAAATAGACTTCCTTTTTTTAAATCCTTTATCTGTGTGGGGTTTTTATTGGGTATTATATGTATTTACCTTTCAATGTTGTCTCCTTTCTCATTCTCCCCCCAAATCCCTTATCCCCTACCCCTTCCTCCTAATTTTTGAGATGGTGTGCTCCAAACATCCTCCCAGTCCCATCTCCCTGCTCTCGAATTCCAACACAGTAGGGGATCCAAACTTTTGGGGACCTTGGCCCTCCACTTTCACTGGAGTCTAACAAGGTCACCCTCAATTCCCTATACAGGTGCGTGAGTCCCTCCCTTTGTGCTCTCTGGTTGGTGGTTTAGACTTTGGGAGTTCTGGTTGAAACTTTTGATGCTCCTTCTAAAAAGGACCAATGCATTCATACTTTGGTCTTCCTTCTTCTATGTGAGTTTTATGTGGTCTATATGAAGATTCTTAGAAATTGTGAGCTTTTGGGCTAATATCCACTTATCAGTGAGTGCATACCATGTATGTTCCTTTGAGATTGGGTCATCTCACTCAAGATGATATTTTCCAGCTCCATCCATTTGCCTAGGAATTTTGTGAACTGATTGTTTTTAATAGCTGAGTAGTACTCCATTGTATAAATGTACCATATTTTCTGCATCCATTCTTCTGTTGAAGGGCATCTGGGTTCTTTCCAACTTCTGGCTATTATAAATAAGGCTGCTATGAACATGG
>NW_021604567.1:4956736-4988922 GCF_004785775.1 Grammomys surdaster
CCATGTTCATAGCAGCCTTATTTATAATAGCCAGAAGTTGGAAAGAAACCAGATGCCCTTCAACAGAAGAATGGATGCAGAAAATGTGGTACATTTATGCAATGGAGTACTACTCAGCTATTAAAAACAATCAGTTCACGAAATTCCTAGGCAAATGGATGGAGCTGGAAAATATCATCTTGAGTGAGGTGACCCAATCTCAAAAGAACATACATGGTATGCACTCACTGATAAGTGGATATTAGCCCAAAAGCTCACAATTTCTAAGAAACTACGTATAGACCACATAAAACTCACATAGTAGAAGGAAGACCAAAGTGTGGATGCTTTGGTCCTTTCTAGAAGGAGTATCAAAAGTTTCAACCAGAGCTCCCAAAGTCTAAACCACCAGCCAGAGAGCACAAAGGGAGGGACTCACGCACCTGTATAGGGAATTGAGGGTGACCTTGTTAGACTTCAGTGAAAGTGGATGGCCATGGTCCCCCAAAATTTGGATTCCCTACTGTGTGGGAATTAGAGAGCAGGGAGATGGGACTGGGAGGATGTTTGGAGCACACCGTCACAAAAATTAGGAGGAGGGGGTATGGGATAAGGGGTTTTGGGGGAGAATGGGAGAGGCGATTACATTGAAAGGTAAATACGTATAATATCCAAATTAAAAAAAAACACAGATAAAAGGTCTAAAAAAAAGAGAGAGAGAGAGAGGGAGAGAGTTTACTTATTTTAAATTATTTTCAAAAATTTCTAGGAGTTGCTAACTGGCTAAGATCCTATTTTAAGCTTTCCACAAAAGAATTTTAGTCTCTGTTCAATATTCTCAAGAGAGATGTAAATCCTAATTTTCCTCAACAATTAATTGACAAAAGAGAGGTAATCTCACAAAAGGTAGAAGAAGCTATTACTAATCGATATATTATATAGTCTGATTAGTTGTCGGCGATGCTATAACAGTCCTCTGACAAAAGATTATCAATATAGATTTATATATCCTTAAATAGGGTCTTCATGACTCTCTGGGTGTGGAAGGAGCGACTGTTGGCACTTCTGCCCTGATTTTACAAGAACTCTGAAAAATTGGCTTTAAAAACAAAAGAGGGGGAATGATACCCCCATAGAAGGAGTCCCCCTGAAATACTCTCCATCATGCCTTGTTCACTTTTATCTCTCTAAAGCTGAAAGCTCATGGCAAATCTGCTGCTGACTACCTCTGGCACCACCGAGACCAACAAAACTTTGCCACAGATATGGGGAAGGACCCTCTCACCCTTAAAGGGAATGGCCCAGACCCAGTTCCCTTATGGGGCCGAGGGTTGATATGCCTGTCTGATACCACAGAAGACACAGCTAACTGGCTACCAAAAAGATTAAAAAAAATAGATACCCCCACAAAGCCAGGTCCAACCATAAATATGATGAATAACAATTTACATCCAGGGAAGAGAAATCTCCCTGAGAATTCCCTTCTTTTTCCTTTCCAGGTAAAAATGAATCATCTGTGATGTCTGCTGTTGGAAGTTCTAATCCAGATGCTGGCCTCTGAACTTACACTACTCAGACTTTTAAAGGGCCACTGACAAGAACACCAAACAGCTAGAGATTGACATCACTAATCTGAAGAAATCCCTTGTTTCGCCATCTGAAGAGACCTCCTAAAATCACAAAGATCCTTATTGGACTTGATTTACTCTAGTACAATAGAAAAGGCTGTATATAGCTCTTGACTGTGTACAACCCTCAAAGAAGAAGGTTGCCTTTACATAGACAAGACAAGGAGGGTTAAAGAGAGCATGAAATAGGTAGTGAAGGCCCTAAGAAAAATCAGAGAGGGAGAAAGAGACAGATGAATGCTGGTACAAGAATTGGTTTGCAGCCTCTCCAAGGTTGTCAACCCTATTTCCTTCCATCTTGGGATCATTATTTGGGTTCTTTTTGCTTTTTTCTGCTGGTCCCTGGCCCTCAAATAGGCAGACTAACTCTGTGATACAACAGATAAATAATTTGGTAGCAAAATCTACTCAGATACATTATCATAAGTTAGCTATGGAGGACCACGAGACTCAAGATGAGGTTGTTACTTTATACAGGGTGTTTCCAAAACCCATCTCCACCCAACCTAAAAGAGGGTACTACCACCCCTAGACCAGGCAGAGAGGGGCCACCCAGAACCCCCTCTGTCAGCCGATCTGAATTCTTGCTTAGGCTGCGAGGCTAAGCACTGCAAGGGAATATAAATAAAAGATAAAAATATCTCTCTGGGTTCCCTGAAGGACAAGCCTGACTGCATAGTGGTTGATGTCAAAAGTATCCCCTCTCCAGGAAAAAGACATCGGGACAGGTATGGCCCTTATGCCTCACTGGACAACGAAAGGGGGACGGGAACCATTACAAGGTCTCCTTCAAATACTGGAGGTCAGACCTCTATCCCCGCCTTCGCAAGTTTAGAATTGCCACAGCCCTTCTATACTTAGAGAAGGGAGGAGATGTCAGGGGCAGCCCTGCTTACACACTGTAGGCCTAAAATCAGCCATAGGCCTAAAATCAACAATAGGCCTGTCATACATGTATACTAACACCAAGTCTTGGGTCTCAGTGGAAAAACATTGAAACAGATGGCTATAAGCTAATGTCAACAGGCAGCTTTTGTGGAAATTTATAAGTCTGAGTAGTCATAGACCTTGTAAATAGGTAGCCTTGGCAGACAATACCAACTTAGATAAAGACAAGCAAGTCATAGGCACAGTCATAGTGACTTGTCTCCTGAACCTTCACCCAGCTTATACCCGGTTCTGAAGGTATCTATATTCCCCCTCAACACCCACACTCCAGTGTCATTCCCTTCCCCACATCCTGCCTTTCTGTGTTTATAACCCCTGTGTGAATTAATTACGATTTGAGAAAAAAATTATAAAATTAAGATACTTTCTGTAAACTATAGATTAGACATTGTATAGCTGTCAGCCCAAGAACGCTTTCTTTTGTATTTCTCAATGCTGTCTCTTTGTAAGTCTTTGCATTTTCTTTTAATTGTTCACATTTTCCAAAAAGCCAATATATTATTCCAATTGAATAGAAAAAAAGAAGAGAGAGATTAAGCTTTCTGAAGAACTAGGCTTCTTACACAGTGGGAACAATGATGTATCTTCATCTAGAGGTAGTTTCTTATGTAATAATATGATGAAAATGCTTTGTACTCATGTATGAAATTTTCAAAATAATAATGCAAAAATTATTTTAAAATTTACAAAAATACTAATTTAAATAACTAAAACATAAACTACATTGAGTTAACTCACAGTATAAAATATATTATGCCAAAGTTAAAATTCTGCTTAAAATTAATAGTGAAAACCTAGTTTATGAGTATATATATATATATATATATACACACACACACACATACATACACACACACACACACACACACACACACACACACATATATATATATATATATTTAACTGTAAAAATACAATATTACCAGGATTTTACTTTTCCCAATAAGATTAATGAAATTCCCATTAAAGATCTACACTTCTGGGCAATATTGCTGAGTCAATACTATAATATATGTGAGTGGATGATAATAAAATAAAAGAACTAACTTACTGCTACCAATGAAGGCTAGACTGAGTTTCTTCTTATTTATTGAATGGAGATAGTGACAGCATACATCACTAATAAATACTGAAAGGTCCATGGATTTTATCAAGAAAGATCTTTGGGACGTAACAGTCAATGATCTCACGTTCAGTTCAGTGGGTCTATTTTTCCCATCACCTATTTATACTCTATCTTCTCTTAATTTCCTAGGGATATCTTGGGTTCCTGTCAGTTATTTTCAGAGTCTGACAGACACAGAGTTTTCTGGCTACTAATTTCATGTTGTGAATATCCAAGGGCCCTAAAAAAATAGGCAGAACTATTACAAACAAGATATTAGGATCGTATTGCTTTAACCATTTATGCTATGTCCTCAGATTAGTGAGCACTTCCAGAGTTGAAGGGGAAGTCTTGGTTCCAGCCACAATTGCTGTGATGTTGTAGTCACTGTAGTTACTTGTGTATTAGAAACAGAGAGAGGAAATACTCTCCCTCAATCTTGTTTTCTAGTATTTCCTTTTGACAAAATGAGCGTACAGTATCTACTTTAAGTACTACTGAATTCACAGGGGGTAGGAAAGTCGAAGGAAAGAAAGAGTTTGGCTCCTTCCAAGTATTTTAGCATTACAGCTTTCTTTGCCCTATTAATTTCATTGGTTTACATTTACAGAAATAAACCACTAAGAATAATTTATATAAATTAAGATCCATGGAAGTTTTTTTTTAAAAATAGATAGTATCTGAGTCTAAAGTTTAAATATTTGACCTAAGCAATAGAGAGGCTGTAAATATAGCATTTAGAAATCATTTCAAAGATAGTTTCATGTTGTCATCACAGTTCACGAGAATTTCAAGTCAGGAATGAAGTACGTGAAGTAGCTGATGTGCTGAAATAAAACTAGATGCAGTACAGCTTACATGCTTTTTACACAAACTTGACAAGCTTTGTGTTTATCTCGTTATTAGTGTAAGTCAGTTTCACTGATTTGTAGGTACAGACCATCATCCCCTTCTTCCTATGTTTTGTAAAGTCACCGTATGCGCTTGTATAGAAACATGCATTGTTCATTCACATTTGTCAATTGAGCGTGTATCAAGGGACTTATGAGCATGGACTAATCCTGTATTTGCATGTAGTGTATACTATTCTAAAATACTTTAAAATGTTTTAAAATATTTTTGCATATTTGTCACTTTCATAATTTTAAATCTTAAAACATTTCTCTGCAAAAGTGGACAGGGTGGTGTATTAGGTGAGGGAAAAAGACTGAGGCCCTGAGGGCCAGCAGAAAAAGTGGAAACAGGCAACCTTGGGGGGTAGGAGGTTGGGGGGACCCTCCATCCTACAGTCAAAATTCTGACCCACAATTGTTCCTGTCTGAAAGAACTACAGGGATGGAAATGGAGAGGAGCCTGAGGAAAAGAATGTCCAGCGACAGGCCCAAAGTGGGATCCAGCTCAAGGGGAGGCCCCAAGGCCTGACACTATTACTGAGGCTATGGAGCGCTCTCAAACAGAAACATATGACTGTCCTCCAAAAGACCCAACAAACAGCTAGAAGAGTCAGATGCAGATATTTGCACCCAAGCAATGAACAGAAGCTGCTGATCCTGTGGTTGAATTAGGGAAAAGCGGGAAGAAGCTGGGGAGAAGGGCGACCCTGTAGGAGGACCAGCAGTCTCAATTTACCTGAACCCCTGAGTTCTCTCAAACACTGAACCACCAACCAGGCAGCATATACCAGCTGATATGAGGCCTCCAACACATATACAGCAGTCTGGATTTAGTCAGAGAAGATGCACCTAACCCTCAAAAGACTGGATGCCCCAGGAAGTTTAGAGGTTTGATGGGATGGGAGTGGGGGATGGGGACTTCCTTGTGGAGACAGGGGGAGGGGAGAGGGGCAGGGAGGAAGTTTGGAATGTGGAACAGTTGGTAGGTGGACCAGGAGGGTAATAAAATTTGGAGTTTAAAATAAATAAATAAATTTTAAAAATTCTGTGCGAATACTTTTGTGTTGCTTAAATTGTCCTTACTCCATGGACCCCTTTGTCTTCATAGAGGTCCATTGGGGTCACTCCATTAGGAAAACAAGACTTCAAATGTTGTTTCCTTTACCTAAGCTAATTGCAAACATTGCCCCCCCCTTTTTTTTTCTCCAGAAAGAAAGGAATGAGGTGTTTGGTTTGTGGGAGAAACTTTCTGTACTTGGTCCTAGTTGCTAGCAGTTCAGATCAGCATAAGCCCACTCTGCTGCCCTTTTGGTTGTCCTCATTGAGGATTTTCTAGTCATAATGATTTTACTTCTAACAGTTTCTGTTGTGAAGTTATCTTAAGCATATCTAGTAATGAGAGTTTATTTTGGAAGCCATGATTATAATGCTTTTCATTATGGAAGCGCTCCTAGCTAGTGGTTAGGCAGCTCCAGAGCTCACAGTCCTGATCTGGCAGGCATCTAGGACAACAGTGAGATGCAAAAGTCGGAGTGAAGAAATACCAAGGTCTAATAGAACTTCCTATACAGAAAACCACCGAACAAACTGATTTGGCCCTCAAGCTGTGCAAGGAAAAAAGACATGCGACTTCTCCAAAGAAAGCCAACAAATTCCAAGAACAAGCTGTTTCATTCTTCATTTTGTACTTGGATTAGTAACTGCTATTCTGAGCTTGTTTTCAGTTTGAAAAGCCTTCAGGGTTGGAGGACTATTCAACTGCTGCATTAATTGGTAAAGTTAAATCACTTGCCCACTGCATTTGCTCTAACACCCACTCTCTCCCCACAACCATTGGCCACCTGTACCCAGCATGTTCTCACACATGGTCGTTAACTCTGAAAACTAATGCAAGCCAAACAAAGCCCGAGGAAGAAGTGGGTTGCCATAAGAAAACAATTAAAAAGTCACCTGTTGTGAAAAGACATATTTAATCAAACCTGCACAAATAGACCACCCAAGACTAAACACAAGGTTTTCTGAGTCTGGTATTCACAATACAGGTGCGTTTCTGTGAACGGGGGGTTGTGATGAAAACATACTCGCTTGATCTTTTGGAACGCTCAGGATAAAAGTGTTAATAAAACTGTGTGGCTTTCACAAATATTCAGGATACTTTTCTTCTGAAAAAAAAAAGTTGTTTTATCCATTTGACCATTAATGAGATTACTGACTGACATCTCAGATGGCAAATATTTGACTCAATATTTGTCAACATCTATGCCTGCCAATGATGCTAAAAACTTAAAGTTAAAATATTTTGATAAAATTGTCATATTAACTATGCTGAAATGAATTTAATATACACAGAAAAGTATTATTTATATTTTTTCATTATGTTGTGTCATAAGCTTTAATATGATGAGTTTGGAACAGCCATAATACCGATTTTATTGGTTTGTTTTGTTTTGTTTAATTAGAATATTGCCATGCACATCATTACATTTCACTACAGTAAGTTCAAACAAAACTTTACTTCTGTAGCTCTCCTCCCCCATCTGCTCCTCCCCCTAGCTTCTTTTCTCTGGAATCTCTCACCCTACTGTGGCTTCCTTTCCGCATGTCATAAACTGGAAGACGAATTCTCTATCTACGTTAGATAGAACCTTGCATTTCTAAAATTTCAAAATTGTAATTTCTTTCCTGAAGAAATTTTTAATAGAGTCCTTTAGTTTTATAGAATATTGGAAAACATTTTCAGACAATTAAAATTATTTCATGATGTTCAAAGTCCCCGATTTGAAATGTAAAGTATTTCAATTATTCACCATGCTAAAAGGGTGTTCATGTGACAAATTACTTTGTCTTACTGCTCTGCCTCTACTTTGATCTACTCTCATTCCTGGACTTCCCTCATTTGAGCCAAAGGAGACTGCTGGCCAGTGTCTGGGAGGAAGTGAATTTCTATGCTATAAGCCCCTACCTGACATATTCTTCTGTACTGTTGTTAAGAAGGTCAGCCCCTCAGTGCGATCATTGTCTTCTTTGGCATCCTCGATGAGATAATTCCACCCTCCATTCCAACACAGTATCCTCAAGGATCTTGTTTTAGTTTCAGATCAGTTGAACTAGGGGCTGTGTGAGTTCAGCACATTTCTGTTTGCTTTATAAATTTATTTTCACTTTTAAATTGAATGAATTTAAATTTTTTTATAAGAATTACAAAGAGATGTCCATCATCTATTAATGTAGTTGGCTACATTAAAGGGCTATTATACTAAAATTTGGAAGAATATGTTATCCAAAATTCACTCGTTAACTCACCTTTTAATATATGAAAATTTGACCAAACACTCTTATCTATCTATTTGTATATTTATTTTAGATACTTATTTAATCATTTACTTATGTGAAAGTGTGAAATGTAGTCACAGGTAAACATGATTTCATGGCATGGAGGACAGCCATTACAACAGACTAATTAAAATTTAATTTAAGGTCAATAATAATTAAATCAATCCACAAGAGCTTCATTGTGTGATTATCTCTGTAATGGTTGGGCTTAGTAGAATAAAAGGTTGAAAGCTTTCAAACATACTAATTGAATGAGTGAACATTTTACATATGGTCCATAGTTATCTCATAGCACTTATGGAATAATGTAGTTCTCTACACCAAGACACAGTTATGTAAGAGGAAGTTATAAATAATTCTTTGCTACTTTTGGTTCTTAATTGGCTTGTTTTAACTATTATTATTGGACCTCATTGCATTCTTCTTATCCCTTCTTTTATTTGATGAGCTTTTCTCAGTGTAAATTTCCTCTTATTCACATTTGCCCTAAAAATACTCTATCAAGGGTACAGATATTTTAGACTATCTTATAGTCTGTTTATATAAAATTAGAAAAGATATTGTTTAGCTTATATTCATGAGGAATATTGTTTTATCTACAATCGTAAAGTCAGTTTTATTCCACCTCAACTTACATAGTCAAGACAGTTTTACTGTTGAGAGATAATAGGTCAGAGATCCTAAGTTGCTGTTGCTGAAGAGATTGAACATTTTCCACAGAGGATACACAAATTTGAGCTGGGTTTAACTTGAAAACCTCCTTCCTGTAGTTGATTTTCACAGTACCAGAAAGTATTATGCAAGCTGTCAAAGGATGGAAGCAGTGAATATCCTTGTCTAGTTAATAGTGAAACCTATGAACCATAATGATAACAGCCTGGCAGGATGTCCCTAGAGGTGCAACAATGATGTGCATCTCCTATCAGTAGCTAACATATCTCTGATTGGATATAAGACCAAAAGAGAAATCATTCCTGGAATTAGAAAGCTAACCAAGCTTAGCCTAGTAAGGTTCCAGCTCTTAGAGAAAGATACCTCACTACCACCTTACTAGACCAGCATAACCCCTAACCACATTCCAAAACATACTCGCTGACAATGGTAGCTCTTGCCTGTATCAAAAACATTTCTTTCTACAGAAAAAGGAGGTGATAATAGAAAACTACCACTGGTTATAAAGTAGATGTCAACTGGCGGCAGGAAGCCTGGTCCGGTGGATAGATACATCTACAATACAACCCTTGAACCTAAAGCTCAGAGAAATCATGAAAGATGAAGTGGATAGATTTGTGGAAAGCCAGAGGACAAGGAAGTCTGTTGTCACATGGTATCTTCTAGATATGACATGGAACCTTCACCCATGAGACCTCACAGTGTCTCTGGCTAAATGAGACCTGATTGGCAACAGTTTCAGCAGACATGCTAACATGGAATGGGGAAAGTATCACAGGACCTACCTCTGTAGGATGAACTAGAAGCAGCTAGTGACTGCTTTAGTGTTTTTCAAGGATGAAACCCCTTATTGCTTAATACAAAATGGCCAGTTGTGAAATTGTACACATACAAGTAATATTAAACGGCCACATCAGGTTGTATTTATATAGTTATACACATGTGTGTGGAACAACACTGATCAATGAAAATGAGGTGATTAGTTTGAGAGGAAGTGAGAGGGCTGTTGGGTTGTGTGACATTTTTCCTAGATTGAGGCATTCTGTCTTTCAGCGAAGGTCCTTAAATAGGAGTTAAAGCAACCCAAAATAGCTTCAGGAAGTCCCTGAAACTGACCGTATTCTCTAGACCTCCTCCCCTTCCCATGGTAGATAAGTTAAACTACAAAGAAACTCTGAGACAAGACCAGCTGCCTTGAGGAAGCAGAAACCCCTCCAGCTGACTGGAAGGTGTATAAACCAACTGTATCACTTGGAAGGGACACTTTCCAGTTTGTTGAGCTACCTGCAGGCTGTGCACTGAGCGCCAGCTTCCCCACTTTTGTTTACTGTGGCCTAGGCTGACGTGGGCCTTGGCAATGCACCTATCTTCGAGTTATTTCTACTTAGAGTAATCCCTCACTCATATTCCTGTAAGATAACCACACTAAAACTCATGGGTTCACCAAGTTAGACTCTGGTGGTATCTGTACTTTGAAGTGTTCTGGGCTCCATATCTGGGGTGAGTAGACAAGCGTAGTGTCTCCCTAGGAAAAGTTTTGTCATACAGTAACACAAACAATAACAAGGGTTGAAGGAAGAAAAAGGAAGCTGGGTAGTGATGTAATATTTTGTGCCTTAAAAAATGAAAGAATAGAGCTTGTGCTGGATTCCTCTTTGGCTCTGAGTATGCAGCCACTAGTGCACCAGTGAAGGACACTAGTCAAAAGCATTAGAGAAGGACAGTTGGCAGTGAAAGACCAGGGGGAGTGCTCAAAGGACAAGGAGAATCCCAAATCAACAGTGTCACTCTGAGGAGGAAGGGCTCCAAGATTCTGAAACAAGTGCACAATTGCACAGTGCAATGGAAAAGGAAAACAATTCAAATACAGCAGAAACCAAACAGAAATGGTCCAAGAAATGTAACTCAGGTTAGGGTCTACTGTAACTCAACAGATCCCACTCGTGTTCAGTCTTTTCAATGACTGTTAACAGGTGCTAGACACCAATGTATCCTTCAAGTAACATTTTCATGAACAACAGCAAAATGACTTCAGAGTTTAATTTCTTATTTCCAATGGAGAAGGCTGGTCACTGATATCACGTAGGCAGAGCCTTCCCTGTTGGCTGCATCCTCCCATTTAGCACTTCATAGTTTTCGCTTTTAAGAATTGACCAAAGGGGTTGGAGAGATGGCTCAGTAGTTAAGAGCAACCGACTGATCTTCCAGAGGTCCCAAGTTCAATTCCCTGCTACCATATGGTGGCTCACAACCATCTGTAATGGAGTCTGATGCCCTCTTCTGGTGTGTCTGAAGACAACTATAGTGTACTGACATACATAAAATACATAGATCTTTAAAAAAATAATTGTTCAAGGCATCGTACTCCTAATGCTTCTAAAACTCAATCCATTCTCTTAACATGGAATTCATCCATATTTTATATTGGTCTGTCCTGCTCCTTGTCGGGCTGACTATATTCCCCAAGTAGCCCTGTTGTGAGTGTGTGTGTGTGTGTGTGTGTGTTGGGTCCATTTCAAAAATTACTTCTCTGAGAATTTTGTAAACGGTTTGATCATGTTTACTGTTCCTCTCCCACCTCTCCCCAGGTTCACCCCGTTCCTTTGCACACAATTTTACATGTTTGTTTTGTTTTTGTATCATACTTCTCACTGGATGCCTTTTCCAATTTGTAAATTTTATTTCTGTACTGGGATTGAACCCAATGCCTTCAGCACCTATGCTAGCACACCACGTGCCTGTTTCCCGGCATTAAATTTCAACTTGAATTTACATCAGATGTTTTATTGTGACTATTTTTTTTTAAGAGACACTGCATCTTTTCTTTGTGTGGTCCTAAGTGTTTCTGAGGCTTCTGCCACTTCTAAAAATATAGATGCATAGTCTGAAGAGCTTGATTTAAGATATGATGAAAATAACTCTTGCTTAAATACTTCCTTTGTTTTGTTCCTTTAAAAGGGCACATTGATACATATGTATTCCTTTTAGATTCGTTTCTCACTATTTTTTGCATCAGCTTAATATTTATTAATTCTTTTACTAGCAACTTCCATTTTGTTCCTCCTATGTGCACCCCTTTGAGATCGACTACTGTGAGAATAATTCCCATCACCACCTATCCCAGCCTTAACGTACCAGATGAAATGATAAGATCGTTTAAATGAGTAATGGAAGAATTCCAGGTCTGAGAGACAAAGGACTTTCCCAGCCTTGTGGTCCTTAAATGACAGAATGTCTGCAATGCTATTACTATAAAGTAAGTTCTCCGAAATGTCCGTATTACAGGTAGTTAGATGTTAACTGATTCACGTGAAATGTTATTTTATAGTCTCAATTAGGCATTTTATCCATTTAATGCACATACTAGATTTTGGCTGCTTTTTAAAATAATATTTACAGTTTAGCTAAGTAGACAAGTAATTTGCTGATAATTTGATTGATGACAGACAGATGGGAAAGGAAACAGGTATACAAACAGCAGTAGTAACAAACTGCTTTCAAGGCAGAACCTCTGCTAGAAGATCGGCAGCAGGAGCTGGACAGGATATGAGGGTTGCTGGGAAAACTTTCCAGAAATAATACTCTAAAAGAAATCAGAAAATGCATTCTTCTGAAAGTATCTGTTCCAAATCATAGTTGTGTGATGTGAAAAACTCAAACATGTAGCCACAAGACTGTGAAGTTTTGATTGGTTCCTCCGTCTATTAATTTATGACTGACAAGAGGATACAGAATACAATGCAAAAAGATTAAGTATTGTCGCTTTTGAAGACATAGAGCTCTCTAAGAGAAAACAATATTAACGGGAACTGTAATGCATAGTTAAAGCAGAAAAAAAAATCTGCAAAATACATTCCAGGAACATTACAATAAAACTTTTGACAAAGTGGGAACCAGGAAGGGAAATGAGTTTTAACAGGAAGAAAAGAAGTTTACAACCTCTTGTGGCTCTAGGGAGAAAAAGCTCACCCACATAGCTCCCTTTAAGAGTTTTTCCATGTTTAACTAGCTGTATGGAGATTCCCATATGGCTATTAAAGAATTATATTATCAAATAGAAAAATAATAAGTATATTAAAAACAGTATATAATCATGCTATTGGAAGAGAAGGACAAGGCCATGAGCACACTATACTTCTTAAGTTTGGAAGAGGCGGCACTCAATAAATGCCACACATAGTATGAGCTCTGAGAAGCTACTTTCTAAATCCAATAGGTAACTAAATAAATAATGCAGCCTTGATAGCCCTCAAAATAGAAAGTAAATGGTCCATTAAGAGAATGCATTAAGAAATCTTATTGACTCAGTCTTGGACCCTTCAAGTTCTCCATTATTAGCAAAATGCACACATCAATAGTTACCCACACAGAAAACAGTCTTGTTAAAAACACCTTCAGGCCACAAATTCTCATCTTTTGTCAGCTATTGACCAATGCTTCTAATTAGAGATTTTATGATTTTTATAGTGTTATAAGTTTTTTTGCTTTAAAGTTGCATTTTAAAATGATGTGGCTTATTTTTAGAAAGCGATAGGCATCAACATTTATAATTGAGTTAGTATACAACAGGGAAGTTCTTGCTTGGCCACTATGTATGTTTGTTCTGTCCCATGAGAAGGGCAGAGAGTAGTGGGTTTCTTTTTCCATAACAGTAATGGCAGAAGGAAATCATTTAAAGTCATTTTCTATGAAAGTAACAATAGCTGAGGTCTCCCTGATATGAACTGTGTAAAGATGCTTCCTCTGCTTGCTGAACGGGATACCTATTTCATACGAACCTGGAGTACAGACACATCATTCTACTCTTTTTCTTTAAACAGAATCATGTGCAGACTTTATGAATGACAGTATTTTCACTTCAGACCATATATTGTTCCAGGTCTTTCAATCCGTGTTGGGGACATAACTCCAGTGTAAGGGTAACATTGTCCTCCTGTCCATGGGATCGCCAGGGAACCTTGAGACACAAAGCTGCATAGTTACCGCAGACAACAGTATGGGGGTATCTCCAAGCTGTAGCATGATCCACATCTCTCTGTTCATCCTCAGGGAGGAAACTGCTTACAGTTGTCGTCTGCTTCATGCTTTGTGCCCATGTGTCTTTTAGTGTTCCCCTTCCTGTATTATTTCTCCCTATTCCTCTCAAATTTTCTCTCCCATTCTCCTTCTTCATAATGCCTTCCTTGCAGCCATAGACTCCATCACTCCTGGGCCTTGTTTTGGGCGGGATCATTCATTATTTCAGCTTTAAAAGAAAACCTCTCATTGCTTCGACTTCACAATTTCCTGCCTCCATTTTCTGTCAGCAGATAGATTATAGCCCATTTTCTACAGAGAGTAGGTACTATTACATACATTTCATTTGAGATGGATTTAGCTGTTATTTAAATAATTATTCAGATCTCTCTGCTTAGCAATTTATTTGGTCGGGAGTGAATTAAATATGTGTGCCTTGGAATTTCCTGGAAACATATTTTAAGCTCTAAAACTTGATAGTTTGAGAACAAAATTGACAGTTACTTGTTCTTTAGTGAAGGAGATACGGCGATGTTTTGAAGAGATGGAGAGTGGGTATCTGAAAATTATTTAGACAAAGGAAAAGAGAAAGCAAAGGGGAATGGAACAAAAAAGGAAGGAAAGAGGAGACGAAGGATAAAGGAAAAGTTGTGAAAGAGCCAGAGAGAGGCAAGGAGAAAGGCTAGGTTTCCGTAACAGTAACATCAGACTTAAGTACTGTTTGTGATGCTGCAGTGACAACTTCTGAAATCCCCTTTCTTCTTGGACAAAGACTCCAGGATGCATCTCTTTTCTAGCCCCTTTCTGATGTTCAAGTTTAACAGTTACCTACCACATATGCTTTTTTTTTTTTTTGGTTTTATTTACCTTCCTCCAGGAAAACTGTAACTATTAACCCATCCTTTTAAGTCAGAAGTCTTCTTCCTCTTGTCCGGAGCAAGGTATATCTATTTTTGTACTTAAGAAAGAAAAGCAAAAAGATCTCCCATGATTTATTATAAAACTCATCATTGTTATAATTTAAATTATTGGATTAGGTTATGATGATAGGATATTATTTAACTTTTGTCTTAAAGTTTAAAGTAAAGATAATTCTAAAAGACAATAATCATATACAAATGTTGTGTTTGTTCCATGAGCTTTTTTTATTTTTAAGTTTTTCATGTTGTTTTTCCATAAACAACTATTTAGTCACTAAAATAATAAAATATACAGTTTAGACTAGTTCTAAGAATAGCTTCTTAGTAATTAGTAAGAAAATAAAACACAAAAAGGTCCAAAATAAGGCGATGATGATTCATAGATTTATAGAATGTATAATTATGTATAAAATATTGTAATTTTTCATGTAAGCTTGTGCTATCACATATGTCTAGTGGGCAATAGAGAATACTTTCTGAGTCTGTTCCTGGCTTCCTTCAGATGAAGATGTAGCTTCTCCTGCCTGGATGCTGCCATGCTCCTGCCTTCATGATAATGGACTGAACCTCTGAACCTGTAAGCCAGCCCCAATTAAATTTGTCATTTATAAGACTTGCCTTGGTTATTGTGTCTGTTCACAGCAGTAAAATCCTAAGACAGAAGTTGGTACCAGGGCTTGGGCTATCGATGTGATAGGCCTGACCATGCTTTTGTTTGGAAGAATGTGGATTCTGGGACTCTGGAAAGCAGTGGAATGCTTTCAGTTGAGCTTAATGGGCTATCCTAGTAGGAATAAGGAAGATTTTGTTTCTGAGGGTGATTTGAACTGTGCAGACTGGGTCAAAGAGGTTTCAGTGGAGAATAATTTCAGAATGTGGTATTGAGTCTGTTTCTGTGGTATTTTGGTGAAGAATGTGGCTACTTTGTGCCCCTTTCTGAAGAGTCTACCTAAGTCTAAGCTGAAGAGACTCAGATTAATTGCATTGACAATGTAAGCCTCAGAAATACCCATCATAGACTTTGTTCTCTGGTTAAGTCTCATAAAGAACAGTTTGAACAAGCATAGCAAGCTTAGAAAGTTAAAATATAAAATATATGGTTTGAGTATTAAAGGGGCACCAGGAAGCAAAATGGAGCTGAATTCTGTGTTCAAGGATATTGAATTGAATTAAGGGAGTAATGACCTTGTGGCAAGATTCCACCTAGCTAAATTTAGGTCCTGGCATGGTAGTATAAGCCTTTAATCCCAGGAAGCAAAGACAAGCAAATCTCTGAGTTCAAGGCCAGCCTAGAGCAAGTTCTAGGTGAAGAAAAACTTAAATCAAGGGTTGGTGGACCATGCCTTTAATCTCAGTGCTTAGGAGACAGGCAAGCAGATCACTGAGTTCAAAGTCAGTCTACAGAGCAAATTCCAGGACAACCAAGTTTAGTCAGTGAAAGAGTTGGGAAACAGAAATAGATAATGTAATAGAATAAGGCACAACATCTTCCAGCCCCAGCAAGCAGCAGAACTCAGCAGCTTTGGCCACATGGTTCTGGCTTTAGAGTTCAGAATATAAGAGACTACTGGGACAATTGTTGCTGGTTAGCTGGAGCTAAGAGATTAGCAGTGATTAAGAAGAGACCAGCATCGCTGAGGTGAAATCTTCGGGGAGGTGTTTCCTGAGAGCACAAAGAAGCTGTGTTTCAGAGATAGCCAAGGTTATACTCAGTGCTGCAGCTATATTGGTAATGTATAAGAGTCACCCAGGTGGTACTGGTTTTGAAGGCATGAAGAGGTCATGGAGAACAACTGAGGCTTGGCACTGTGAGAGGCCATGGAAGACCACTGTTGAAGGTGCAGCCTCAGTTGCAGTTGACAACCCAGGACTGAAGGGGTCATGCAAAGGAGTTGAGGCCTGGCGCCATGAAGAGAGCCTGTGAGAGGATATTGGTGAAGCCAAGTTGCAGCAGAAGACCCCAGAATATTGAAGACACCAGTAACATGGGATGATCACCAAGAACAGCAGTGGCAGTGGAGTGGATCAGTCTGAGCTCTAGTACTACAGAGGGCAGAGCTGGAGAAGTGACACCAGCCCTTTGGTGGAGCCCAAAAGATCATCTGTGGATTCCAGCCATTGAAACAAGAAGGTGTAACATTGAAGTTGCTTTGGATACCCCAAGATATTCGAGATGCCAGAGTCATGGTCTACCTGCTGAGAAAAGCTTCTTACAGTGAGTGGATCCTGCCCAAGTGAAAGAAGTTTGTTGCAGTCAACAAAGATTGAAAAAAAAAAGGAGTTGGAGATCTGAAGACCACATTGACATCAGACATAGAGATGCAGAGTTTGGAGTTTGCACAGCTGGTTTCCTGTCTTGTTTTGGGGATTACAGTTAAGTGATTGGATGAATCTCAGAAGAGATCTTGAACTTTGGACTTTTAACACTGTTGAGACTGCTATAGACTACAGGGACTTTTGAAATTAGACTAAATGTATTTTACATTATGCTATGTTTAGGTATGGCCCCTATAGACTCATGTTTGAACAAGTCTGTAGGGGGCAGGGAGTGGAATGTGATGGTTTTCATATGCTTGGTCCAGAGAGTGGCACTATTAGAAGGTGTGGCCTTGTTGGAGGAAGTGTGTCACTATGGGGGTGGCCTTGGAGAGACTCTCCCTAGCTGCCTGAGGATGCCCAGTCTATTTCTGGCTTCCTTCAGATGAAGATGTAGAACTCTCAGCTCCTCCAGTACCATGTCTGCCCGGACTCTGCCATGCTCCCAACTTGATGATAATGGACTGAACCTCTGAACCTGTAAACCAGCACCAATTAAATGTTGTCATTTATAAGAAAAAAAACTTTCTATTTTCATGAGCCTGGAGTTCTTTTATTGGAGGTACGTCTTGGACAGAAGGAACAAACGTCAAGTTGACATTTGTAGGGAGGGCTTGAATTGATAAAAAAAAATCACTGGACAAATAGAGCATCCAAGTATGAGTGTCATTAAACATTTGTTACATATAATAATTTATTCTCAATTGAAGATATAATTTAAACATGTTTCAGCATAAAATAGGTGGGTTGTTTTTTTTTTTTGCAAAAGAAATATAAAAGACTTTAGCTATTCACCTATTTAACACCTGCCTTCCATTCTCCTGCCTCTAACATCACAATTATGAATCAGGAATAGAGGACAATCATAGGATCCATCTGAGTCCTATTCTCCACAGTTTATACCAAGGGTTGTGAACTTAGGTTACAGAGGGAAAGTCTTCAAAGGAGCTGGAATGAAGGGCACAATGGGGTGTGTTACAGATGGGAAGCACAAGCCACACAGGCTCGCCATTGCTTAAGAAGCAGCATCCTGGATTCAGAAGTTAAAGAGTACCAGAAGAAGTAAGGTGAAGAATTCCTAGAGTGTTCTACTCTATAATAATCAAAATCAGTATTGAGCAGCCCATTCTCAGACCTCCTCTCTACTTCAGGGAGCTGTTTCTCTACTTCTCAATAATCATTCTTATTTCAATAGATGTATACTCATTTTTGAGATGTTTATTAAGACCACAACATAATCAAAACATAATATATTTCAAAACATAACTTACATATTTAATGTTTAATGTCCTCACCTTATTCTTCTGTAAAAGTTGTGCATCTTTCCCTTAAAATGTCATGCTCTGCCTAACCAAGTAGATATGTAATGGGAAAGGAGTTGTAAATTGATTTCATCGTTATGCAAACAGCATTCAGACTTCCAACTCCGGTCGCCTAGATGACACAAAGGTCCGTCTGTGTCTAACATGAGTCTGATGCAATCACAGAATACATAGACATCTACTTTTTGAGATTACTTTGAACTTAACACAGAATTTCACCATTGATTTATAAGTAGGGGTATACTATTAACAATGAAAGAATAGGATTAATTAGCAATATAGTAATTTACTATCATCATGTATTATCTGCTTTACATGATTACATGACTACTATTTTGATGGCAGCTGTAGTAATTTATTTAAATCAGAACATTTCCAATACATAATGTGTCATATCATGGTGCCAAAATGGGTGCAATGTTACTGAGCAATAGAAATGACAAATTTGAGGCAGCATTGTGTAGACACTGTTTATCATTGATAAAGCCTTGTTATCTGACACATCATGGAAACTACTTTTAAATGAAAATTTTATTGTATTTTATTTTCATTAACTAAGACTTCCTTATTTTTTAAGTGTGTTTATTTTCAAGAGCATAATTAAATTACTCTGTCTTTTTCTTCCCTTCTCCAAACCCTCAGATACGCCTCTTCTTGCCCTCTTTGTCTTTAAGATAAATAGTCTCTTTTGGGATTAATTGTGGTTTTACACACCACACACACACACACACACACACACACACATTTCTAAATACATTAGTGGAATGTGCTCAGTTCATGTAATATTACTTGTATATATGTTTTCAAGGCTGAAAACTGAACACTGTCTTGCAACATATCATATTTTCCTGAATTATTTGTATAGCTTGTTTTCTCTGATGCGAGTGACTTTTTTCTTTGCTAAATATTTCCCCTTATTTATACATTGACCATATTACTTATAGACATGTAATATAAACATAATATTTATAAACAGATTCTTCACTATCACTACAATGCTCTGAGACTCAATGTCTTATGTGTAGTTCATCTAGTTTTCTGTGTGTGCAGGAGAAAAGTTTTTCGAGTTATCTGAGCTGCTTTCTAATCCGAGCTCCTTTCTGTCTCAGTTGCCGTCCAAGCATTTACCTTGAGACACAACTATAAATCATTTTCCTCTTCTGTATTGATTTGCCTGTTTCCTGAAAGCCAGGACAGCTTTATTGGTACAGTACTCTCAAGAATCTACTTTTAGCTTTCTTTAAAGGGGTACAGGTGTGAGGGAGGTGACAGTTTGTTAAGCTGTTGTCTGAGTCTAATCTATACTTGCAGCTGAATAATTTCCTGTTGAGAACAGAGAGTTTCCTCAGAATATTATTGTGCTTCTTTTTCACACACCTTCATGTGAGGCAGGGAAATCTAATATCATACCCCATCTACTACTCACATGTAAACGGGTTTTCTCCTGTTTGGAAGCCTTTGAGGTCTGTTGTTTCTACTTGGGGTTTGATTGTTTGCATGGGATTCTTCACTACTACGAGCATTTGCTACACCCTTCCTTCCTTTCTTTCTCCATCCCTCCTCTCTTGCTGTTTTTATTAATTAATTAATCAATTAATTCACTTTACATCCCAATATCAGCCCCCCTCTCCTGCCAGTACCCCCTCACATAGTCCTCCCTCCATTCCTCCCTTCTCATTCCTTCACATGCTACACCTTCCCTCCCCCTCCCCTTGTCCCTCCATGAGCACATAGAGTCACTGCAGTACTAAAAGCATCCTCTCCCACTGAAGTCAGACAAGGTGACCCAGTTAGGGGAACAGGATCCACAGGCAGGCAACGGAGTCAGGATGAGCCTTTACTCTGGTTGTTGGGGGAGCCACATGAAGACTAAGCTGTACGCCTGTTACATATATTCAGGGGGCCTTGTTGTTTCTTTGAGACAGTGTTTCTTTGTATAGTCCTGAGGGGCCTGGAACTCTATCCGTAGATCAGGTTGGCCTTCAACTCAGAATTCAACTGCTTCTGCCTCCCGGGTGCTGGGATTAAAGGCATGAGGCACCATTTTGCCCATAATGAACCTTTTTGAGTTGAAATAATGGCATGTGCTTAGGAAATTTCCTTGAATACTTTGGTAATTTTCTTAATTTTTGGTTTTCTATCTCTAGATTTCCAGACAGGTAGATTCTTAGATAACCTGTACTGCACTTCTAATTTTCCTACATTTTCTCACATTTATAATTTTATATCTTACCTAAATTTGGATATGATATACATTCTTTCCCAGTTTTCCTTTAGTCCATACTACAAGAATCATACACACACACACACACACACACACACACACACACACACACATAATGTTTTCATTATGTTTCCAAGAATGTAAAAGAATCATTTTGTGTTTATAAAGTATTTACAGCTTTCTTTTGTTTTCAGATCCCCTTCTATCTCTCCCAGTTTCTATGTCTTTACCTTATTGCCATTGGTATCTGTCGTTAAGGTATATGTAGTATCAGTTTTTATCAGTCTGTGTCCATTCCTTAATGAATGAGGTGAAAAAAATGCTAACTGGAGCAGGCATTTGTGCTGGAGTGGAGCAAGGGATTTCAACATGTGTTCATCCTGTCTTTACAGTACACATGGATATTCTACTGTACAGTCTACATATGCTGGTATCTATCAGAGCTTGGCTTGAAATGCCCTTCAGAACCCTTTTTGTTTTGGTGTTGGTGCAGGAGGAGATCGTTGAAACGTCAGGAAGTATAACCTAACTAGACAAAGTTTGCTAAGGTTTGTTATTGAGTCAGCCGTCCTCTGCTGTCCTCGATTCCAGCTGTGACGAGGCGAGCAGCTGCTACCACTACTTCTATAACCATATAGTAATGGCTTCCTGCAAGCTCAAAGCATCGGAGCCAGCTTACTGTGCCCGATACCACTGAAGCTGTGAGCCAGATAACCCTTCTTCCTTTTGCATCTCTCAGACATTTTGCACAGTGGCCAAAGCCCAACTAACACCATATGTATAAGTCATTTTCCCTGGGCCACATCCCTTTGAAGAGACTTATAGGAGGAGGAGATATGGAATGGCCTATACCACTAAAAATTGCCACAGTGAACAGGCACTTAGGTACATGTACCTAGTTCCATTCCTTATCATCACTCCTCCCGTCATTTTCACTGATAGTTGGGCATTCTAAGTCCATGTCTCCTCTCCTCTGAAAGGCAATGGATCAAATGTTTATCAATACCTAGTTTACGAGAATGTCTGGGATACAAGTTGATCTTTGTGATTTTATGTTTAAATTAGTTTCCATTAATGCTTCTTGTATTAATTATATCAAACAATATTTTTGAAACTCTTTTGATTCATGTAAAATCTCTGCAGCTAAAGAATGTTAGAAAAATCTGCTCTATTCAATTAAAAATAAGTAAATGTTACAGACTATTTGAACCTGTCTGTAGTTAGGGTGTAGCTCAGCCCTTAACACACACCTTTAATCCCTCTGACTGGAATACAGATATGCCCTTAGAACTAATCCTTAATCTCAAACAATGAAGGTAAATTTGGTTTGTAGAAGGAAGCATACGTATTTGATTGTCTAATTCAGTGGCAGGAAAAAGTGATGAATCAGAGAAATATTTGACAGAATAGTATATGCTCAACTCTCATGAGAAGAGAGAGGAAAGGGAAGCTACTTCAAGGAGAGACAGCCAGTATAAGAAGAAGAGAGTACAGTCCAGGAATACAGTAGAGTTCGTGGAGAGGAGGGCAGTGGGATTGAGGGGGAGAGGACAGAGAGAAGCTCAGAGAGAAGAGGAGGCAGCTTTACCAGAGACAGCTTGAAGAGATAACAAGCAAGAGAATGAGAAAGAGCCAAAAGATGGCTACAGTTAGTTTGAAGCCAAGCAGAGCAATTCAGAGCCCAAGAGAAAAGGCAGATTAAATATGTCAGCTGGGAGAAGAGTTTGAGCCAGAACGGCTGAGGTGAACCAGCCAGCATGAGGTCAGAAAGGGTGAGTTTATTCAGAAGTCTCAGAGTCTGAAAACATTCTAAGCCTAGATAAGATTATATGGCTAGAAGCTTCCAGGACAAGGCCTAGGTTAGCACACAAGTCAGTAAGCCTTAGAGATTATAATCATTCAGGCCAATAAAAAGTACTTTTACATGTAAAAGCATCAATTTTAATTATAGAGAAATGATTTCAAATGTTTATATATTTAACAAGAGAGATGATTACAGCTTATCAGGTTTCTGTATATTACTCAGTCTTGCTAAGATATTGCAAGTAATGGCAGGTGGACTTCTTTTTTGTCTGGGTTAGTTATCAAAAATAAATAAAGGGGTGAGGCCAGGATAAAACATGTGATTGTTTCTTAGCTAAAATTGGCCATATGAGATCACAGGTTTTTAAATTTTATAATTGTAATTTAAAATTTTAAAATATATAGTCTCTATGTAATTTTGTCCACAGACTGCTAGAGGTAGATTTAGTTGTTTCTGAAAATTATGAAACTAATAGGACGTAATTAGCAAGAGAAAATCTTGCCTGGGATACTCATTCATGAATAGCATTTTATGAAGGAAGAGGATGCTCATAGGTCTGTGGTAGGGAAAGAACAACATTGAGTCTACAACACCAGGGTGGTGGTCTGAATAAAAATGGCCCCCATAGATTATGTGTAAATGCCTGGCCTGTGAGGAGTGGCACTATTAGGAAGCATGGCCTTGTTGGAATAGATGTGGTTTCATTGGAGGAAATGTGTCAGTGTGAGTGGGCTTTGAGGTCCTATAAGCTCAAGTTCTGCCAGTGTGTTTTATCCTACCCGTAGTGACTGTGGATGAAGGTGTAGAACTCTCAGCCCCATCTCCAGCACCATGTCTCCCTACATGCTGCCATGTTTCCCGCCATGATGAAAGTAGACTAAACCTCTGAAACCATAAGCCAGCCTCCATTACGTTTCCAATTTGCCATTGTTTTTGTTTCTCTTCACAGCAATAAAACCCTAAGTAAGACAATCAATAGTATGCTATCATAAAAGAAAATGAGCAACAGTGAGGACACCACAGTCCAGGCACTTAGGGTACAGGTTCACAAAGCTACAGGTAGTCCAGTATGGGACACTTTTAGGTTTTGAATAGTAGTAGTAGTAGTAATTTTATGGCCTATAAACCAAAGTCAGCAACCAAGGGTACCCTCTGATTAAAATATAATGCATAGATAATTGACAGGAAAGGCTTTGCATTTCTAAAGATATATTTATTTTATGTATGAGTGCTCTCTCTTCATGTAGAGCTGTATGCCAAAAGAGGGCATCAGCTCACATCGTAGATGGTTGTAAGCCACCATGTAGTTGCTGGGAATTGAACTCAGGACCTCAGGAAGAGCAGATAGTGCTCTTAACTGCTGAGCCATCTCTCCAGCCCTAGGCTTTGCATTTCTAAATAGTGGAGTTCCAATGTGTAAGTAGGGGAAGAAGAATAGAATACGCGATCCATGACTTTACAGTAAAGTATCATTGATATATGTTAAATTTAGTTCTGATGTATAGCAATAGATTTAAAGTATTTGCTCATATGATATCTTATTAACTAAAAGTAAAAATGATGCTCTAGGAGAGACATTTGGCTGACTTCATTTTAACAAAAGATATCAAGCTTAATACCATCACTGTTGGGACACACACCATGTACCTAATTTGCCACGCTGAGAAGGAAAATAAAAAGTAACTGTAGTACTCCAAAAAAAATGGCTCAGACTTCAGCATAAGAAAGGATGGTCTCAAAGAAATCTTACTACTGAAGTGGATTGGATATTCATCCAGAAAAAAAAATCAGTAAGGATTACTGTACAATTAACAAATTTGTATAAGATATTTGTTCTAAATATCATTGTACCAGTGTTACCTCTGAAGTTTGAAATGCTGTGTTATGGTTGTACAGTGGAACATCTGAAGAAACTGTGGAAACAGTTTTCTAAAGCACTACATGTTCACAACTCTATCATGAAAATTATTTTAAAATAGGTATTTGAAAAGGAACACAAATTAGTGGTTTAAATTTTTCTTCTGCTTACTTATCAACTGCAGTTTCAATTTTTTAAATTGTACATGATATTTTTAAATTTTATAGTGATAAAGGGATACTACAGTATGTATAAAAATTCATTTTCCTGTGTTTGGACTTAAAGGGATGTGTATGGTTTTACAATTGTTGCATTGTTGACTTTTAAATTTAGAATTTAAGATCACATTTGTAGTTCATAATTAGAGATTGTTACATAATTCTGTATCTTTTCTAAGTTTTTGTAGTTGAATAAAACAAACAACCAAAAAGTCAAAATTAGTTTAAGAAGAAATAAAAACTGGAATGCTTGGATACCATCTCGTCTCAGCTCATTGTCATAATGCTACACAGCCTGAGCAATAAATCTCCTTTGACAAACAAAATAAGTCTAAGTGTTCCAAACACTTGTGATTTTTCATGATTGGCAAAGAAAAGCACATGATAGGTCTCAGCATTACCCCATGGGCTGCTCATTTCTATCCTCAAATGGATATTTGGAGGATATGAAGGTGAAAATGGAATCAAGCCAAAAGATTTAAACTTGGAGTTCCCTTCAGTGATGAGAGAGAGAGAGAGAGAGAGAGAGAGAGAGAGAGAGAGAGAGAGAGGGTTTTAATAGTGGTTTGGAATTTGAATAATTACAATGAGTAACTTTGCCTGAAAAATCTTTGTTTACTTAGATGGCCAGAATTTAGATATACCACATGACTGATTAATTACAGATTTCAAATATTTTCATTCCCATTTTCTTCTTGATACTTACCAGGAATAGTATAGATGAATAAAAAAAAATCTCTTTGTAACATTTTGTGTTTTTTAGGATTAACGTTAGTTGATGATATTTAAACTTCAATTTTTCACGAAGTGTACACTTTATTGTCTAGTTTGAAAATGTGTTTGGAAAAAATCCTTGTAAGATTTTGTCATATTCAGTATTACTTGGAAGATAAATTCTGTTTGGCTGCATTTCATAGCATCTGCAGCTTTCGGAAATAGCTAAGATTCCCAGTTGACATGTCCTAGATAATAATTTATGTTGCAAGTTAAAACTGTTGATTCTGTGTGCTTGTAAGGCAAGTTGACTTTGTTAAAAAGAAAATCTAACGATGAAAAGCAAATAAAGTCAAACAGTGTTTAAATTTCCCCTCAAAGGGAGGGGATATGTAAAAAGTAATCCTTGGAATTTGACATTAGTTGCTAAAGGGAAAATTAATTACTATAAAATATAGAGCTTGTTTTTGGAACTATTATAGCGTGGGTTGTGCTTCAAAAGCTAAATATTCAGTACTTGAAATAGTGCACAGTATGTTTGTTTGTTTATTTATTTATTTATTTTAATTTTATTTAATTCTTTTTTTTTTTACAGTCCAGATTTTATACCACTCCTGGTCCACACTTGGACGGTTCCTCACCCCATACAACCCCACCCTCACCCCAATCCCTTCTCCAAGAGGATGTCTCCACCTCCCATTCCCTACCCCACCAGACCTACCCACTCCCTGGAGCCTCCAGTCTCTTGAGATTAAGTGCATCTTCTTTGACTGAGTCCAGACCCGGCAGTCCTCTGCTGTCTATGTGTTGGGGGCCTCATATCAGCTGGTGTATGCTACCTGGTTGGTGGTCCTGTGTCTGAGAGATCTCGGGGGTCCAGGTTAATTGAGACTGCTGGTCCTCCTACAGGGTCGCCCTCCTCCTCAACTTCTTCCAGCTTTTCCCTAATTCTACCACAGGGGTCAGCAGCTTCTGTCCATTGGTTGAGTGTAAATATCTGCATCTGACTCTTTCAGCTGCTTGTTGGATCTTTTGGAAGACAGTCATGAAAGGTCCCTTTATCTAAGCACACCATAGCCTCAGTAATAGTGTCAGGCCTTGGGGCCTCCCATTGAGCTGGATTCCACTTTGGGCCTATCGATGGACCTTCTTTTCCTCAGACTTCCCCCCCCCCTTTTAAAATGCAGTCTGTTTAAATCAAGCATTATTGTCTCAACACTGCCCGTGGACAAATAAACCTTTACGTAATTTTGAAGTAGACAGACATCCTTGTTGATTTGTCTTTCTGAGACTCAGAACAAACCAGGAACGCATTGCATAAGGGATGCAAGTTGTGTACAGTTGACCTACATGCCATTTTTTCCGTGGGAGATGAAGTCAGGTAACACCAGAACTGTCTGTGGCAGCCATATCAGCTCTAACGATTCTCCAGAGTAAGATAAAGAAAACTGGTCAGTGGCACTTTAGAGTCCAAGATATCAGTGGCCAAGACCAGAATATATGACATGACAGCAAAATGACCTGAGAGTCTGTAAGTCATGGTTAAAACACAGCGAAGGCTGGGCGGGAGACTAATTAAGGAAAACATTCTTGCAAAGAGGTAAGGGGATAGGATGGCAGGTAGACTAAGACTTTTCATACAGTTCCTGCCTGGAACATCTTGGATACTGTAATAACAAATGAGGAAAGCTTGTGTATGTGCCACGAAGGAGAATGGGGGCTATTGAGTAAAGTTCCAGGAGAAACTAAGAATAAAAGGCTTTTAAGCACATATAGGAGGATGGTTTAGAGTCACATTTGACACATATTTGGCAAGTTTTCAAGAAGAAAAAAGGCAAAAGTTAAAGAGTTTCGAAATGAGAGAAGAAAATGTAATGTTGAAAGATATATTTTAAAATATGGCTGATCTTGAAACACAAAAGGCACGGTGAACTGAATTTGACCTTCTGGAAACTTGTACAAAGATGAATAGTTTTCCAAAGATAGAATTTTTGTTTATCTAAATTAAATAATAAGCATTAGTCTTTCTGAAGTCTGCTGTATCCTAGATCATCAGTTTCCTTCAATAAAGTGTATTTTTAAATATTTTAATCCTCAGGTTTTTTTCTCATTTTTCCAAATATACATTTCCCTTTTTGTTCTCTAGGGGAAACTAATGGAATGGAATTAGTTCACTTTAAAAAAACGTATCAGTCATAGTTGGATATATGTAAGTAATCCCTTGTATAACATTTATGACTTGAATATAACTCATAACCCAGAACATGTATAATTTTCATTTGCTGGATATATCTTTTTTATTAGAAAAAGATATGACCCAAAAGGTCAAATTAAATCTATGCTTATTTGTAAAAAATGCATTGTATGAACATTCTCAAGGAATTAAATAGAAATTATTTTAAACTAGTTATGTTCAAAGTATTTTTTTATTATCTAGCAACAGGTTTTAGACTAATGAATGGTAAGGCTCATTAGTAAATTTACTGTGAGTTCCGAGGTTTTAGAAATAATTGAAATTTCACCCACTATAAATGTGTGCATTTGACTCTGTGTGTGTGTAATTTCTCTCTCCATGCACGTACATATAGGAGTAGATGTGTGTTTATATAGATTATTTTCAAACTTTTTAGAGTAGGCCAGGGGATATAGTAGATGATTGTGGTCTTATTTAAGAAATGTTTGCATCCGAGAGAATCTTCTGGAAACCTGCATACACAGGAAACACAACCGTAAGCCAAGAATTCATCATGGTAGCGTATGATAATGAATGATGTACCTGGGACCCTTCCAATCTATTGCTCATCAGCTTATAGAACAAAGTTTTTACAAAGCTTTAAAGACGACTTTGAATTTCACAGCTTAGGTAGGCACAGAATGTCACCTTATTCTCCCTCAAGTCCTAGACTCTTTACTTCCTTAACAGTCAGGTTGTTGACAGGTTGCTATGAAGGGTATGTTGGATGCTCTTGATGGTATGGTGAAGAAGGAGGAGGAATGAGAACAACTATAGGCATGGAGAATTACAAAGAACATTCATTACTTAGTCTGATAGCTTAAAAATTAATAAAAAATCAAATCATTATGAATTTAGTCCTTCTGAATCCAATTCCATAGCCAAAGTATATATTAACGAGCTTAGATAGCTAATCTTTTACAGAAGAGTTAAGTAAATCTGAGTTTGATTCAGTAATTTAGAAAGTAGCCAAGTGTGGTTCTGTCTTAGAAGTACAACTCCTTTGACGTCAATAGAAATGAGACTCCACAGTACTTCCAGGGCAGGGCTCAAGATGTACATCCCTGTTGGCTGATCATATTTCTTAATAATCTCTTAATATTTATAGATAGAATGCCAAAAATCTTAAGTGTGTGCTAATCAGTTCCTAAAAGGATTAGACCTTAACTTGAAGTATTAAGCCTTTGCTTATCTTGCCAAAGCTCACTTTTATTGGATTCCTAATTGCTGACTTATTCTATGTGCAGATGGTCATGGGGAGGAAGTTGTTCCTCACTTGTCCAATGTAATTTATTAGTTTGTTGACAGATTACAAAAGGCTGGGTGCTCTGGTTATCAGAGTCCATGCCTCAAATATGCCTGGGGAGTGTGTATTCTGTACTTGTACAGTCATCATGTTACCACATGCTCTAGCCTGTTTGTTTGAATAAGGACAAGAACATGCGCCTGGACCCTTCAGAGCCTGACTGTTAGGAGGATGGCGGGTAATAAAGATAAATGCTGTGTATGCATGGCCCCTCAAGGGAAGCACTCAACATTTATATCATGCCTTCTCTTTCCAATGAAATCATAGGTTCCACTAAAACTCACTTGATTATTTGGTCCTAGTTTCACATAGGACCTTTATTTCTTCCTTGTTATTGTTCTGTATCACAACAGAATTACCAGAGAGCTGCTGGGATTGAGAGTTGACGCAAAATCCAGGATTGTCTCACCTATGATTCATTTATGAAGTTACTCTAAATACTCTGTAGTATTTCACTGCAAGTGTAAGTTGAGTTTTTAAAATTTGCCACCTTCTAGAAAAGGAATGTCTATTTCTATATCCTAAATCTGTTGATATTTCTGAAATCCTCTGTGCTGGTTAGGTTTGTGTCAACTTGGCATAAGCCAGAGTTATCTGAACAGAGGGAACCTCAAGTGAGACATTTCCTCAGTACTATCTGACTGTCAGGGATTTTCTGAACTAGGGACTGATGGAGGAGGGCCCAGCCTATTGTGGTTCCATCCCTGGGCTGGTGATTCTGGGTTTATAAGAAAGCAGGCCGAGGAAGCTTTATGAGGAGCAAGCCAGAAAGCACCACTACTCTGACCTCTGCGTCAACCCCTGCCTCCAGGTTCCTGCTATGCTTAAGACCCTGTCCAGACTTCCTTTAATAATGGACCAAAATGTGAAAGTGTAAGAAAAATAAATACTTTCCTCCCCAGTTTGCTTTTAGTTACAGTGTTTCATCATGGGAGTAATATGTCTAACTGGGACAGAAATTGCTACCAGGACCTTGGGGGTTTTGTGTGAGAGAGAGTGAGAGACCTTTCTTTTTCTTCTTTTTCTTTTTCCTTTCTTTTTTTTCTTCTTTTGACTCTTGGTCAAGAAAAGCCATTGAGTATTCAATGCTTTGTCAGCTGTTCTATGGAAGTTGACGAAGGATCAATTGTGCTGTCTAGTTTTGTCAATGGGACATAAGCTAGAGTCTTCTGAAAGAATTTAATCTCAATTATTGAGAAAATGCCACAGTATGATCCAGTTATATGCATTTTCTTAATTAGTGATTACTGGGGGAGGGCCCAGCCCATTGTGGGTGGTGCCACCTCTTTGCTGGTGATCTTGGGTTCTATAAGAAAGCAGACTGAGAAAGCTATGAGGAACAAGCCAGTAAACAGTACCTACCATGGCCTCTGCATGATTTCCTGCCTCCAGATTGCTGCCATGTTTGAATTCTTGTCCTGAATTCCTTATGTAATGGACTACATTGTGGGAAGAGTTTTCTTCCCAACTCACTCTTCGTTACACTGTTTCATCAGCACTGATATCCCTAACTAAGACAACATTCATAATCATTTTTTATATTTGAGAATGAATATTCATTATGAATCTATCATTTCACACACAGTTATAAATAACACTATTAAAGAGAAGTCTTCCTCTGACTGCCAAATGACTGGAGATAAAAATTCAATTGTTATACTGTGTTTCTCTTCAGAAATCTAATTCATTGATCAATGTCTTTCAATTAATATTACCAATTTATGAATATTGGAATTATAGGTATGTAACATAAAAATGAAACAAAGAAAGAGTTTACATTGAAGGAACATTTAAAGTTATAATTATCTCTTTTTTCTTTTTATGAAAATATTTCAGATCATTGTTAGCCAAAGTTAAACCTTCTCTGGTTTTATGTTATGGTTCTCCCTCCCTCTCCCTCTCTCCCTTTCCCTCTTCCCTTCCCCCTCTCCCACTCTCTCTCCTTTAGTATCTTCCTTTCTTTTCCATGCTGAGGTTCAGTCCTATGGCCCTGTGCTCCAGTAGAGCTATGTCTGCTATCACAGGACTCTTTATTCTGAGATAGCATATTTGGGAGACTCTATGTGTCTTAGTATTTCTTTTATCATTTTCTATAGATTTAAAGAAGAATTTGCTAATTTAAACTGTAACCCTTTACAAAACTGTGATTTTAAAATCTTTATCTTGTTATGTACTGAATTTTCTGTACTGGTGATTAATGCAAGGTCCTTGTACACACTAGACAAGTAGCATACCACTGAGTGCATGACCAGCTTCCATTGTGTATTTTACTCTCTCCCCCACCTTCCTTACTTCTCCTTTCTTGTCTTGTGCTCTCAGGATCAGAGGGACATGAGAAAAGAGATTGTCAGCTACGATAGAAGCTTCACTATTCAACTTGATCGAGTTTGAGCTCTGAATTATAAACTATATGTGAAAGTGACACACAGCTGTGGCAAAGGAGCAGGGCTTTCATATATCCATACCTAGTAGCCATTGCTGAATGTAGGTATGGAAAAGGCAGGGATACATAGACAAAGAGAACAGGGTTTAAAGGAGTATGGGTAGTGCAGGAAGCAATGGTATGGATGTTATTACCGAAATTCACATGGAAATTTAATCCCCACTGTGAACCATCAATAACGTGAAAAAAACCAGCTATGTCATATGGACATAGGAGTTTGAGGATATAGTTAAAGGCAGTGTCCCAAGTTGGGAGCTTGATGGCCCCTTCGTCGGATTTAGGAAAATTGAGGTGAAAGAAGCTTGGAGAGAAAGATGGACAGTGATGGACACATAAGACTGGACAACAGTGACTGTACACATGAGACAGGACAACAGTAATTGTACACATGTGAGACTGGACAACAGTGACTGTACACGTGAGACTGGACAACAGTGACTGTACACATGTGAGACTGGACAACACTGATTGTACACATATGAGACTGGACAACAGTTATTGTACATATGAGACTGGACAACAGTGATTGTACACATGAGACTGGACAACAGTGATTGTACACATGAGACTGGACAACAGTGATTGTACACATGTGAGACTGGACAACAGTGACTGTACACATGTGAGACTGGACAACAGTGATTGTACACATGAGACTGAACAACAGTGATTGTCCACATGTGAGACTGGACAACAGTGACTGTACACATGTGAGACTGGACAACAGTGATTGTACACATGTGAGACTGGACAACAATAGAAAGTTTCTTTTGGGATTTTTTTTCTCTAACAGGGAATTAGTGGAAACATCTTCACACAGATTTTGTAGAAACAAAATTACAGAGGAATATGGAGTACTTGCACATTTCTAAGGATTAAAAACACTTTTATAAAACTTTTTTTTGAGAAATTAAAGGGGAAGTGGTGGAATGTTAAATAAAATTTAAATATTTTATTTGTTTCGGTTAACATTTTCTAATCATAATGAGCTTTGCTTAATTTTATTGCTTATCCATTTAGTTATTTCTAAGCAAAATGGACTGGAAATGTATCTTAGTTGGTAGCATGCAGAAAGCTCTTGGCTACATCAGGAGAACCAGATAAACCAGGTGAGGCAATAATATATGCTTATAATTCTAGTACTCAAGACATGGAGGAAGGAAGATTAGAAATTCATTGTTATGCATGGCTACGTAGTGAGTTTGAGGACAAGCTGGGATACATGAGATTATCAACTATATGTGCCCTTTCTCC
>NW_021604567.1:4988932-5023202 GCF_004785775.1 Grammomys surdaster
CAGAATAAATTAGAAAGCTTAAAGTATAAAGACACAAAACCAAAAGTCAGAGACAGTCAAGGAGGAAGAAGAGAAGAGGGAGGAAGAGCAGAGTATAGTGCTGGGCTCAGAATGGCCTTGGTAGGAAAAGGAGGACACAATTCTTATCCTGGGAACAGGGTCAGTGGACGTGGGTCTCCACCAGTGCCGATGGGTGCCATGGGCATAAGGCTTGTTTGTATAATAATGTACAAATTTTGCATTTCTCCTTTGAGAAATGTCCTAAGTATTAATGACTCCATGATGATATGCAACAACATGAGTGTGGGAGGTGAAAGTCTGATTAATGTCTAAGCAGAATGGTAAACCCTGGGACCTTCAGGATAGCCCTTAAGGCTGTGTGAAATGACTCTAAAAACATGAGTTTGAAAATATATAATTTCTCAACTAGGCAAAAATTAGGATGTAATATGAATTATGAGGGGCTTCAGGAGTCTAAAGGAACAGAGGCAGCAACACTATGAGCCAACTTGTCAGGAAGTTACAAAGACAGGCAGATGCAAATGCAGAGTGATTCCTGAGTTCAAGGTGAGTCTGGGGCAGAGTCCGGGCGCAGGTGTGGTAGAAATGCTCACAGAGGTAGGCGGATCTCTGAATTCTTTTGCAATGTTAAAAAGAAATATATGCTTGCTGTCTCCTAAGAATTAAGGGACTGGGGTCATGGGATGCTGATTCATAGGATAATTAAAAGGAAACCTGAAGTAAATGACTGGAGTGATATGTTAAAAGAAGACTGGGTTTATGATCTGCAGAAGATGAGCTATCCAGAGAGTGTTTTAGAATAGCAAGAGAGAACTACTTGGAGACCTGTCTCCAGCAGAGAATAGCAAGAGTAAGCAGATCAGAGAGAAAGAAAGCAGAACAAAGAGAAAAGAAAGTAGGCTGGAAAGCTGTCTCCAACACAACATAGGCCGCCAACTTGGACCCACAATTTGACTTTGAGTCATTGTGTCTGCTCCCAGACACCCCTTCTTTCAGAACTCCTCTCCAAGATGAGGAGATTAGGCTGTGCCTTCCTTGGCAGTATAGGGAGAAAAGAAAACAGATAGATCTCCATTAAGAACATTTCCTTTGTTTAAATTCCTTTTTAAAACATACACTTTAAAATTATCTTACAAACTAGAGGATTTTCAAAAATCTTCCTTGTGTATCCTAATTTTAGCTAACCAACCATCTACCTCTTGTCTCCTCAATTCTCCCATCTCCACTGAAACTTTTGACCCTGAGTATATGCCTCTTATCCTTTTATGTCACTAATACTCTACTATCTCTTCTAGTGAAATTTATTCTTATGATAAGAGGATTGTAAGTTTCCACAGAGTATTTTCGTAAGCCTTTGGTCAACACAGAATTATCATATTCTCTCCTGACCACCAAGTTTGGACAATTTTCTTCTCAATGTCCCATTTCTCCACTTTCATTTCATGAGTGAACAATATTGTTCCCAGAAGACATGGGTTAATAAATGAAAATTTCATTGCTAGGCAAATGATACCTCCCTGTACATGACTGGTCAATGATGCCCCAGAAAAACACTAAACAACAGAGGCTATTGCCGTTGCCTCTTGATTGTTCAATACGACTACATGATAAGACTCTGTTGCTGAAGATACTGCCACTATGTACCACATCACAGAGAAACCAACCTTAACTGGCCAGAAATCTTTCCTACTCTTCATTTACTTGCAGAGAACCAGGAGGTGTATACAGGTTGCTTGGAGATAAAAAAAAGGGCATTGATGGTTTTACCTAGCACTTGGCCCTGAATGGTACAATGCTGACTTCCGTAGTTGCAATACTTATGTGGAGGCTGTGGGGATAGCCAACTGTGCTCTGACTGAGAGAATTGTTCCATAGGAGGGGGTTCTACTTGTTATTGTAAACCTAGTCAAAAGCCCATGAGTAAAGAGATCATAGGCTCTAAAGTGAAACGTTGGTTTTTTGTTAAGTGGGCATACAGTCAAATTCCACTCATTGGTATCTATTCTAGATACCAATATATCTAGGCTGCCATCAACTTTTTTCAGAAAGGGTTATTTTTGTGTTCAGTGGTTAATGCTGAGAGTCATAATGGGTCAAAATGCTGAGTATAAATAACTCTGAATGTTCAGCTATGGATGGGTCATCTACATAAAACATTCACAAGTCAAAACTTCATAAAAGAGGAGGAAGAATGGAGGGACTGATTGACAGGAAGAAAACTGTAAAATGTTGACCTTTGCTCATGATATGGCTATAGTATCTGTCAACCTGCCACAGCCGTGATTACCTGTACATGGTCTGCAAATGATCAAGACAGCTCATATTCCAGAATGGATTGTAAAGGGAGTTTTGGAGCCCACAACATTATTAGAGGTGTCATTTTGTTTGATGATTGCCTGAAGAGGAATAATCACTCTTGGGTATGTGGCAGGTTGTAGGTTGATCATGATCCAATGGATGGCCACATACCCATGTGTATATGGGCAGCTCTAACTGAACTTGGGTATATTACTTCACTCTTACTGTGACAGGATACCATGACCAAGGTAACTTATTTGAAATCATAGGAGATGCTGGAATGGTGGGGTGGGTGGCGGAGCACCCTCATAGAGTCAAAAGGGAGGTAGGAGAGAACAGATGTGGGATGGGGGGTTTGTGGAAGAGTATCTGGGAAGTTGAGATGTAATGAATGGAATAATTAATAAAACACATTTAATTGAGAGATGAATTATAGTATCAGAGGGTTTGTACAAACATCATGGTGGGAAGGGAACAGGCAAGTAGGCAGGCCGACATAACACTGTAGTAAGAGTTAAGAGCCTACATCTGATTAGAAACAGCAAATAGAGAGAACGTGATATTAAACCTGGCAGGTGGCTTTTGACACTATACCCAGTAACATACTTACCCTATCAAAGGCAATTCTCCTCCAACATGGCCTAATCCTTCTCAAACAGTTCCACCAAATGTTACATGAGCCTATGAGGTCATTCTCATTCAAACCACAACAAAGAGTTATTGGCAGCAAATAAAATAAAAAGTGGACTTGAAGCTGAGAGGCAGATGGAATAGGGATACTAGAGGTTGTTAGAGGAGATATATTAAAAAAAAAAAAAAAACGGGATTCTCAGCTGATCCCTTCTAAGAAGTATCTAGAAAGAATAAGGAGACTGTTGACCATGCTGCTATCGGTTGCAGATAAAGCCAAATGAACGAATGTATTTCATTCTAACAGTATACAACATTTCACAATCTGTAGTCTTTTCACAGGTTTTTCTGTACTCCAGGAAGTATATATAATAAATGCAATTATGAATTTGTAGCATGAAAATTTGGGGAAATAATAAATTGGAAAACTAGAACGTTGTGTATTGAACTGATTATTTGTCTTTCCATTTTTTTGGAATGTGTGTGTATGTGTGTATGTTTGCACCTGTGTGATTACTTGAGTGAGTGTGAGTCCACATGAATGTGCATGTGTGTGCATGTGTGTGTGTGTGTGTGTGTGTGTGTGTGTGTGTGTGTTTGTCTGAATGTCTGAGGTTGATATCTGGATCCATTCTCCATTAGTCCCCTAATTCAATTCTGATGCTTGCACTTGCTTGTCCTATCTCCCCACAGTATATTTTATTATTCTTATTATATTTCATTATTCTCACAAGGTCCCTTTTCTATTTATCTTTTTGATTATTATTAAAACATGGAAAAGAAAACTTAAACATTTCTAGAAAAAATAGAACAGTGTTAGAATTAAGGTTTGGTAGGAGTCGCTTTTGATTTCTTCTCTTCAATCTGGATGAATTTGCTCCAAAGCACTGTGGATTTTAGAAACTCAAAGTCCCCGAGATCCAGTATGACCCTCAGGATTCTCTGAATTTTGTTCTTGTGTCTGATCAGAATTTGAACCCAACTTTAATATGTGTCATTATCATCTGCTTTATACTCATTAAGAGCACACATTATTTGTGATAACATTATAACTTTATGATAATTAAATGTACTGAAGGAGTTGATGCTTTTTAAAAAAAAATTGACTTATTTTGTTTCTAAATCTTAAAAGCGCTCTTCATATTGTATTTTGAAGAGGAAAATTAATCTTCGAAAATATTTTTTATGCATTTATTGATTTTCTTTAAAAACTCTTGGAAGAAATAGGGAAGCAGCAGAATTTATTTACATGATCTTCCCTTCTTTATAATATCTTACTGATTTACCCTGTTTGAGCTGGTTGTAATTTTGGAAGAAAGATTCAGGAGAAATTTAGATAATGTCTTTGATTCCGTTTTTATTGGGTTCCAACTTAGCATACAAAACAATGACTTTCATTATAATATTTTCATTTGTATTTCATTTCTGTTGATAGCTTTCAACTTCCCCTGTCTCATATCCTCCTCCTGGCCTCCTCCATGTTTCCCAGTCACACCCGTTTTCTTTCATGTCACTTGAATTCTGTTACAGTCTCCCCTCTCCAGCTTAAGACTCCATGTCCCCTCCAATGGTACCCTTTCTAGTTTGACTTCTAAAGCGCTATACAAATTTTAACAAGAGGTCACAGTTAATCTTTAAAATAATACCAGTCCATTATCTAGATACAGATTAAGGCAGCTGAGAACTCAGCCCTCCCCAGGGCGATCCATTTCTTATTTTGTAAAAGAGTTTTTCTATGGGTTTTGCATTGGCTAATGTTTACTTGAGAAAAATGTTAAGGCCCCATGTTAGACCTTTGTTGCAAGTGCTCTTTAGTGGTTCCACCCCCCCACTCCTGCCTCTTTTAAATAGAAGAATCTGTCAGGGGCTAGCAGTTCAATTGCTTGATTGACATCTGTCAGAGCCCTGGTCACAGCCTGATGACTAGTGTTACCTAGCAACTCTACCCTGAGTTGATAGGAATGGAAAGAAGATTGGCAATTGTCTCCAGGGTTCTGGAATTTGGTGAGATTTTGATTGACACTGCTGCCACTCTTAAAATTCCATCAGAAAAAGTGGCCTCCACAATGGCAGATGACCTTTCTATGAAACTACGACTGTCAATAAAGTAGTACCTTCTCCATGGTCTGCAGAGTTGCCATCATGAAAGTGAACCCATAAGTGGTTAAATGGCTTCTGAGTCTTCAGGAGTGGGGACTGACACTGGAGCTGGCATGTCTGCACCAGAGCTAATGACTTAAATGCTGCCAATTCTGTCTCTGTCCTGGCTGTGCACAACTTCCTGTTCTAGTTTTAGGACACACCTCTGGATGCTGTAGATTCTCACAAAACCCTGACCACAAACACTAGAGATGCCGAAACTTCTGTTATAGTTATCGTCAACCAGATTGAGGAGGAGCATATCTACAGTTTAGGACATTTAGAAGAGCCAGACCAGCATGCCTATGCAAACTGGTAAGACTAACACCAAGGACTGTGGCAACAGATGGGACACTGTGGGATCATGGAAATGGCTAAACCCCTGTTCATTCTCATAGTTCATCAAAAAAGTCTTCCCTTGAGGAAGGACCTAGGAGGCTGAGTTTTCAAAAAGAAAAAAAGAAAAAAATAAAAGGAAAACATCTAAGACATTGGAATGTAAAAAAAAAAGTATATAGAAATGGAATTTTAAAATATCCACAGGTCCTGGCCACTGAAAGGCTTCCAGAGATCTAGTAATCTGTTCCCGTTCGCTAGTGAGGAGTCATTGAGGATGCTAAGAGCTGAGCTACGCCACTATGATCTGAGTACTGTTGCACATGGACGGCACCATCCTAAAGGCTGAAGGGCTGTGTAGAATAAAAGGGAAAAAGAAGAAAGCCAGCAGAATGCTGTTACTCCCCGTCTCTGGTAGCTTCCCCACCATGACATATGGAACCATTTAAAACCACATGAGTGAATCTTTACTTTCTTTCTTTTCCTGTCATGTCAGAAGGGGACTACAAGAACTCAAGACTCAGAGTTTTAACTGTGAGGGAAGTGCACTTTGCCCACATGTGGTATCAGGAAGGATAGAGATAAAGAAACATTGGCCTACTGTACATATAGGCAAGAAGGAGATTATGAAGTGTCAACCAGATAAAAAAACCCAGTCCTCAGGACTAGAAAGTAGCAGTAAAAGGGAACCCGGGAATTCTGATGACAACACAACTCATTGTGAAACTGAGAGCTACTTCACCCTCAGTACTGGTTATTCCAATGCTCTCACTACGAGGACATAAGCACACAGTTAGCTCGTCTGATATATGAGTTGTGATGCATGATTTAAAAAATATGTAATCATTTTATCTGTCTAAAGTCCTCGTGGATTAGATCGTAGGATGTTTCATTCATCATTTGCAGTATGAACAGGTGTGAAAACGGAAGACAAACCACATAAAAGAGAGCATCTGTCTCATGATCTCTGAAAAGGTCAGTGGTCCTTCCAGGGCACCTTTTTATTAGACAGTCCTCTTGTTCGTATTCATAAATGCCAAAACCCAACATCTTACTGAATCTTATTTCAGAACAACACTAAAAAGAAGGTTATGTTTCACCCCTTATTTAAACATGGTAAAATGCTAAGACTTTGTATGCCAGATATTTGTAATAAAAAGTATTTATACAGAAAATTTCTTGTGACTGAAATGCAGTATTTTATATTTTAGACTTAATAGTGAAATATAATTCCCATGCAGAAAAGTATAAAAATCATGCATGTACATTTTGGCTAATGGTTTTCTGTCTGCCTATGTGTAGGCAGGTATGCATACACCTGTGTGCAGGTGAACGTGGAAGTCAGGGGTGAACCTTAGAGGTCATGCTTTTGGTGTACTGTGTTCTGTTTTTGAGACAATGTCTCTCACTGGCCTCGAGCTCACTGAATAGGCTAGACTATCTAACCAGTAAGAGTACTTAATCTGCAGGTCTCTACCCACCTCCCTCCCCCTTCTTCATCATCGTCATCTTCATCATCATCTAAAACTATTTTAAATTGAAATGTATTTTAATCATATTCTTAAACTCTCTCACATCCTTCTAGATTCTTTCCCCATCTCTATCCACTGAACCTTTAGTTATTTCTTTAAAAGCAAATAAAATCCAATATAAGAAATTACTCCAAACTGCAGTATCAAAATAAAAGCACATCCCCAAAGAAAAACTGTAAATAAATAAAAGCACACACACAGATACACACATATGCACATGCACACACACACATGCAAAAAGACACCAAAAACCAAACCTAACGTACAAAATTGTGGAGTCTCTTATATGTTTCGTCAGCTACTCCTGAACATGAGCCCTTACTGGAGTGATTGATATATCCAATGTCATTCCATTAGTCAAAACTGACTTTTCCTTTTTCCAACATATAAACTGACAGTAAAGACGTTTAACTTGCCAGCTTTTTTTTTCTTTTCTTCCATTTTGTTTTTCCTTTCCCCCACCCCCTTACAGGCTTTCATTTTGTGGCTTTGACTGGTCTAGAACTTACTATGTACATTAGGCTAGGCTAGAACTCACAGAGATCCACATACCTCAGCTCCCAGATTGAGGACTTAAAGATGTGTGTCCCTAGTCCCAACCATCACTCAGCTTTTTACATGGGTTCTAAAGATTAAATTTGGTTCTTGCATGAATTTGATCAACTGAGCCATCCCCACTGCCCTATACTGATTAATCTTCCCAGAGTGAATACGACACACTGGATAATCATACACACAGCTGGGATTTTTGGATTTACATTAGCTATAGATCAGTGTAAAATAATAATTGACATTTATTTCCTTTTACTTGAAAATGTATTATTTCTTCTTGTAGAAGGATTGGACCTCCTCTCTTATAGTTTTATAAAATACACAATGAATTGTTACATGTTGTATATATTTCCTTGTACTGTAGAGTCCAGTCTTGCAACCCATTATCCAACCTTCCTGCGACAAACCTCTATTGTCTTCATATCTTTGGAAACAAATGTTTTAACTTCTACATATAAGGGAGACTGTGTACCATATTTTCTTTCTGTGCTTAGATAATTTCACTCAGTACAGTGACCTCTAGCTGAATCTGTGTTGTCACATTGGACAGAATTGTATTCTTTTGATGTTGCAGAAAATCATTTTACTCTGTGTAGCTCTTATGTATTTATCCATTTGCCAATCGATAAACACCAAGACTGAATCCATATCTCAGGTATTTGGGAATATAAGAATTTTTGTAAGGATAAGTAGAGATTCTCTAGTTTTGTCAATGGAAAGAAAACTTTTTAAAGGAATTGGTTTATCCAACACTGCAAAGAATAAAACAATTTGAGAAATTATAAATATCTAGCTTTAAATAGCTTGCAACATGGAGAAAGTCCAGAAAGTAGAGGCAGAGTAGAATGCTAGACAAAAGATTATGGACTTTGCAATTCTGTGCTGGATGTTGTAAAAGTAGTTGGTGACACAGAGAGGCTGAGTTAATTAACTCCCCCTTTCTGTATTTTAATATAATATTTTATTTATTCTTTGAAAATATAATACATGCACACCAAGTGTTTCAATCATGCCTCTTTCTCCCTTTCTGACCCTCTCAGATCCAAGAACAAGCACGGTCTTCACTGATAGGAAGAAGGGATTAGGACTGTCTTAAATGCAGGATACGTTGGTTATATATAGTATAATATATCATATATAATATTACATATTATATAATATATAATATCCTTGTAAAGTCCAGACTCACTTTCATTATATTTAACATCTTTACGAAAACAAAGCTGTAACTACTCTAAAGGATGAAAATTTATCCTAGCTAATATATCAAACAGGGAAACCAAATGAGAGAAATATAGAATCAGAAGGAGAAATAAAATTCTCTATTTAAAGATGATATGGCTGGCTTCATAGAAGAAGTTCCAGGATACAAGATTTACAGCTGAAAATTAATCCCTTTCATATAGATCATCTATGGGGACATAGAATAGATTTCTCAGGAAGAGGGCATAGGGATGATGGGGGTGGGAATAGGAGAGATCAGGGAAGAGGGATGGAGGGAAAGAGTACTGGAAAAAACAACTGGAACGGGGGGGTGCATTTTGAGGACAAGGTGGAAACCTAGTGCAATGGAGACTCCCTGGACTCTATGAGGATGACCCGAGTGAAGACTCTTAATAGTGGGTGATAAAGAGCCTGAACCTGCCATCTTCTGTAACCAGGCAAGGCTTCCCCTGGAGGGAACTGGACACCAACCCTGTCACAAAAACCTTTAATCTACAATATGCCCTGGCTTCAAGATATGCTGGGATCTGGGATAAGGGTGGCTCAGAACTTGTGGTTGACCAATAACTGGTCCAACTTGACACTGTACCATTCTAAGTATGTGACATTTTTTGGGGTAGAATAAAGTAAAAGAAAAAGAAAAAGTTTACTAATTCCCAATGTTTGAGAGGGTGGGAACAAATAGAAAAGCACAGAATATTTTAGGGCAATTAAAATAGCTCTGTGATCCTAGTATGGTAGATACATACCATTCAGTCTTCATCTGCTTTTTTTTTTTTTTTTTTTTGGTCTTAAACAAGAGAATATACAACAAAAGAAGTGTAGCCTAAAATAAATCAAGGACTTTGCATGATTATGTTGTATCAGTGTAGGCTAAAAAACGGTGATAAGTGTTTCACTGCATTGTGGGTAGTTCTAAGTAAGGATGAGAGCCCTGTTGATGAGTTATGACTATGGAGCAAATGGAACATCCCTGCTTTCTCCTCCCTTTTTCAGTCCTCTTATTTTCCATAAAGTCCTTTGTTTAAAGTAAACATTCAATAACCTATTTACATTATTGAAGGGCTAGGACTTCCATATTCTTATTACTGAGTGTCCAAGTCTCAGAAAAATACCTGTAACAATTATGAAGATAAGAACCCATTTCAGAATGAATCATAAAATAACACAAAAAGAGAAAAAGTAAAGCAGAACCCAATACACTTTCCTTTTAGCTCATTTTTTAGTGTATATTGAAATGAAATACGTAATCCTGCTTTCTCAATCTGTCTTTTATTAAAATCGATACTTTGTTCACTTGCCATGTTTCTTAATATACACCAACATATCTGGAATAGAATTTGTATTATGACCAATTCAATTCTTTCATAGAAAAAACAGCTCATATCCTTTTATAGTTTTGATAATAGTATAATTTTTGCATTCACTACTCTGCTCACACCATTTTCTAGAATTCTTTTTAATTTTATGATTTCTATTGCTTTTAATTTTAATTTTAAGCAAAAGCAGTTGAGTGTTAAGAAAATAGCACCTCACTTGGTATTCTTTCTTAATTGCTGCATGTAACTTGATTCATCCTAACCACTATAACTGAATGAAATATTATTCAAGTATCTGTGGAATTTAATTATAATGTTGAATGCAACTACAGACATCTCAAATCAGAGAAACATTCTAATTATTGCTTCGATGTGTGGGCTGGTTAGGCCTTGCCAACTTGAGACTACCTGAAGTCATCTTGGAAGAGTCTACCTCAACTGAGGAATTGCCTTCTAAGATAGAACTTTGAGGCTGTCTACAGGGCATTTTTTTTTGTGATGTGCTGGTCCTGAATTATTTAAGGAACCAAACTGTGCAATCCATGAGGAACAAGCAAGTAAGTGATGTTCTTCCATGGCCTTTATTTAAGTACCTGGCTCCAAGTATCTACCAGCCATTAATTTCTGCTCTGCAATGATGTCACTCACTGATGGACTGTCATGTGGAAGTGTAGCTGAAATAAATCTTTTTCTTTAAATCTTTAAAATATCTATCTATCTATCTATCTATCTATCTATCTATCTATCTATCTATCCATAATCTATCTCTCTATATATATATATTAACATATACACTCCAAATTGAATTGTTAGATTTTTTTTGTAAGTGACATAACACAAATATAAAGAATATTACTTTCAATGTCATGGAGATATGCTAATTTGTTGAGTAGAAATTGAAGTATAGAGGAGCAGGTGTTCTCTTTGTAGATATAGCCAGCAGCTCATTCCTTGACTCAATCTCAGCTTTTTAACTCCTATTCCAAGGTTGTCTGTCTCAGATTGGATGTGTAAACTATCTTTTGTAATGAGAACCATCTCTCAGTAAGGCAGCTCCCATTTTTTTTTGAAGCGGGGCTGCTTTTAGGAGTTAAAAAGGAACAGAACGATGAGTGTGCCAGGAATGGGATTTGCCTTAGTTTCTTTGTCTGATGCTATGGTAAACTGCCCTGACAGTGTGAGAAACAAATTGATCTTTGGCTAACAATCCAAGTGTATCACCTATTAGGGCAGGCTAGTGAAGGCAGCAGGCACTGAAGCAGCTGGTCACATCACAGGCGTCAGCAGTAAGCAGAGAGTGATGAATGCTACTGCTCCACTCACTGTCTCCACCACACACAGATTCTTGCTCAGGGAATGGTCCTGCAGTGTCTATGAGTCTTCCCACTTTAATCTCTTAAAGTCATTCTCAGAGGCTAACTAAGCCTTGTTTAGATAATCCGTAATATATGCTTGTAGAAGATTATCTGCTAGATAATTCTAGACTCTAGCAAGATGATTATTAAGACTAACTATAGAGACTTTAAACAGATTAGAATTTATGATTATTTTAATTGTGGATTCCAAAAATACAGTTTAAATAGAAGGTCTCTGCAAAAATATGCTCACATTTAAAATTTTTCCTTGCTAAGAAGTTTAACCTTCATGATCTTGAGAAAAAACTGTCATCAACGCATGCATGTTATGTATGAGTTATCAAGAGATATAGCTGTTCCTAAAAAGTACCCTTGGAATAACTAGTGACATACACCTGCTTATGGTCAGTAACACTCAACCTTGACATTGGATTTAGCCTTTGAACTTCCCAAGTGTTTATATAATCTTTGTTTTGTTTGATTGTAATTTAATTGTGTTTCCCCTTCCCTTTTCTCTTTCCAAACCCTCCCAGATACTTTTCACTGCTCTCCTTCAAACTCATGGCCTTTTTTCTTAAATAATATTTCATGAATATATGTATTGTTTTCAAGGCTTGACACTACTTGACACTAGACAACCAATTGGTGTACTCTTGCCTGGGGAGGCGCATCCATTCCATTCCCAGGCTTCCTCAGTTGCCTATAGCTCTGTGTGTAGGGTTGAGTCCTTATGGGCTGTTTCCTGTCCTGTTTGACATATTCATTAATGCCATCAATTTTTATCGTATGTTTGAGCATTTTAAAAAGAGATTTATTTATTTTATGTGTATGAATGTTTTACCTGACTGGGTGTATATGCACCATATGCTTATATGCTCATGGAAGATAGAAGACAGTGTCACATTCCCTGAAACTGGAATTACAGAAAGTTTGTGAGCCACTGTGTGTGTATTGAGAACTGAACTTGTGTCTTCTGAAACAGTTATCTTTTCAATCCCTGCCCAAGTATTTTTTAACATGTATCTAAATTTGAGATTCTCAGATTGTCCATAAGGCATTTTAATCTAATAATTTTGTATATTTTATAGCTATTTGGCTGAAATTATTCATTAGCCTAATAGATATAGTACCATCAGTCATAACTTGGACGAGTTTATTTAGTAGGATATTTAAATATATAAGAGCACACTACTTGAAATACAGAGTTTTGCTATTTGAAAATGAAATTAGCATTTACTTCTTGCAGAGTTTTGGCTGTATGTAAATCCTGCACAATTCAAAGTGTTGACTTATGTTGAGAACTCACTTTTTATGTGGATGGAAACCATACAATTAATTGTACATGTGGATTACATTAAAATTTTTCCAAAAAATGTAGCTCACAATTGTAGGTGTCGTTTTTCTTTGTTTTAACATATCATCCAGTGTTAGAACATAATTTTTTTTTTTAAAGAAAATGGCTTTGGATGTTAAGGACATCATCTGGGGAGAACGACTCTTGCTTTGTAACTCCTCTATGAGCCTCTTCATTTTTCATCTGCATGTCCTCCAGAAACACTAACTACAGTCAAAGAGTCTTGACATTATCCATGAGTCAACTGTGTTCCGTGGGACCAAGAATAAGGTACTCAATGTTAGAGAGTTGAGGAAGTGTTAAGCAGAACATTTTGCTGTTGTTGTTTCTGGAATTTCTTTTTCACTTCACTATAGCACACTGTAAGTGATAGAACACTTTCTCGCAGATTTCCCAAGAGGCAGAATTACTTATGAAGGGGGAAAGAATATATCAAATCCCACCTAGTGTTTGAGCTTGTGGACACTGTGCCAAACAGAGGTAAAGTCACTTCCAGATAAACTGACTACCTAAGGGATAATTTCACACATTTAAGCAACTGGAGACAATTTGGAAAGACTTGTTGAGAGCAGAGAGGTGATTCTTTAAGCAGACATGCTTTCCTATAAACTTGGACTTATGGAAACTATCCACTAGCATATTTAAGGGCCGAGTGTTCTGTTTCAGTGTGTATGAGTACAACTGTACATCTGGGAAATGTGTTGTAAAATGGAAAGTGTTCTCTAGTTTGAGCATACAGACAGAACTGTTCCAGCAATTTGGGGGCGTTAGTGCCAACATTAAAAAATTCTGTGCAATTAGAGTGAAGAGGCTAAGTTTCTCAGAAACAATAAGATAAAAATCTTGTTGGCTTACACACCTTGTTTGGTTTTATAAATCAGGACTGGAGAAAAAACAATTTTTGTATTCAATTAACAACTAAAAGTACTCTTTGCTGTTATTTGCTCGCAAATGTTACTTGCTGTGTAGCTAAGCAAACAAACGTGTGAATTTTGATATGACTGTTCAAATGACATACTTCAGTTGTCATCAAGTAAATCACAAGTAAGTTGCCTGGCTCTCAGTGTGTCGTTTGTGGGTAGTAGTTTAATAGTGTGATTTTAAAAATAAATATTATTCTAATTATTTGGAGGTGGTATGTACATTTGAATATTCAACGAATTGAATCTATTTTTCTAAAATGGTTTAAAGTTTATCTGTGAGGAATGCAAAAAAAGTTGTACATTATAAAACCTGGAATTTTAAAAATTGTTTTCTAGCAGCAAAAATATAGGCTTTCATAGGCATTAAAATCCCTACATTGTCCATGTCAACATCTAAGCACAAGGAGAATCCTTAAGAGGAGCCTTTCTCTTCCCAGTGTAGCTTAGGAGCTAGGAAATAGCAGGGAGAGTTCCCTGTGGCTGATTAATTTCCAACACTGTCTCTGCCCCCTCATTGCCTGTTCTTATTTTCTTATTCACCTTACACCTTCTTACCCTCTCTTCATTCTTCTCCCTGTGTCTCTTCATCTTCTCCATAGCCCAAGCTGGCCTTGAGCTCATTGTACCTTCCTGTTTTTTGCCTCCTAACAGAAGTATAGGCTAAGCTAACACCTTAACACTTTATGTGAGTGTGTAAGTAGATAGTTTATTTACATCCTCAAATGCACGTAAATTACGCAGCTTTTTGAAGAAGAATGTTCTAATGTTTGCATTGTGTCAAACTGTAAAATATCTATTTTTCCCCCTCTCAAACAACCTAGAAATGGGTTTCTCTCAGAGGAACAAGGAAGGCATTGGAGCATCATTAGCATTAATGTTCACTTGTATTAGGTTTAGAGGAGATATTGATCATAGTAAGTCTAATATCTGAGTAATAAATCCTAACTTCAAGACTATTAATGTATTAAAGCTTGATGTATGATGGAGTCATTAAAATATATAATGGAATGTTTTAAACTTATATATACACACTATTCTTGTAAAGATGCAAAAGAATGTATAACAGAAACTCAGGGGTATAAAATACTTTTCTAGGCTATAGGAAATAGTCTAAAGGTTTTATAAACTTTCAGAACATAATTAAAACAGACAATGTAGTACCTTTTAAAATTACATCTATACAACTCATTCTCTTTTCTATAAATCAGAAATTTCAGTGAAGTTCTGGTTTGTGTTGAGGATCAAGTCTGAGTTGGCTCTATCATTCAGTATACCAAAAGTTAGAAATGATTTAGTGTTTAGAGTTTAGTTTGCTTTTAAATTTTAGTTTTAAATTCATTAAATTCAGGTTTAGATGTTAAAATATGTTTGAGTTTTATCTATCCCATTATCTGTTTCCTCAAAGTACATAGTGGTCATTACACTTTCTGTGTAGCTTTTGATAGTGACTGCTTCCTACCTCCCGCATCGTGTTTACAACGAGTGTAGGGTTTGTGTACCGCAGTAGATAATCAGAATATCCCTGTTTAATGGAGTTTAGTCTATACTTGCTTCCTGTAAACAAAGATGGGGGAAGAACAGTTTTTACACTGTTACGCTGTTTAGTGTGTGTGTGTGTGTTTTGCTGAACTTAGCATGTTTTTCAAGTTAATTTCCATACAGTAGTGCAAGTTTTAAATATTCTTTATGAATGATAGCTCATTGTTATATAAGGTTAAAATTCAACTTTGAGTTTTATCTTCTCATCTTCTCTACACACACACAGACGCTCAGTAGTTTGTGGAAGCAGAAAAGCTGTGTTCCTCTTGTGCTGATTAACTGAGTAGTTTTAAATAACATTTATTATACGCTTTTCTGCACACACTAACAATAATACAGGAAACCTGATTACTGAATGTACTAAATGTTGTGAAATTAACAGTAGGGGTTGCAATGGCAACATTTTATTCATGTTTACACTTGAAAGTCCAAAAGGACTTTCATTGTTTGACCTAGAAACATTAGAAAAGGCATGTATGGTCTTACAGTTGGTCTCTTAAACTTTGGTCCCCCCATACCCACCCCCCAGTGCAGTACTGTTCAGAGAGACAGAGGTTTGGGAAGTGACAGGCTCATGAGAGGCCTGGTCTTCTGAATGGGCTGGTACAGTTATGCATATATAACCCCAGTAGGGTTATTGGGAGACAGTGGGGAATTGAGGAAGAAGGGCCTAGTTGTGAGGCCATTGGGGGCTTTCCATCGAAGAGAAGAATGTATTCTCAGCGTCTTTCTTTCCTTTTCTGCTTTCTTTTGTTGTGACATGAAAAGTTTTATCTTATCACATGCTCCTCACAAGGCTGTTCTGCTTTACTTGCAGGCCCCTCAATCAGAGATCCCAGTATCTGGAACTGAGACTTGATGCGTGAGTCAAAGTTAACATTTTGTTCTTTAGGTTGATGTTTGAAGACCTTTGCCATATCCGTAAGAATCTGGCTGACACACCTACCAATTAGTCACTTCTAATTACATAAACTTCTGGTTTTCTATAGGGCCCTACAAATACGATTGTTACCCCGTGACTATTGGATCCCACCCGCTTGAATATGGTAAATATTAGTATGTTCTTATCAAAATGTAAAGTCTTGTCACTTTAAGAGCTTACAACTTCACTGCACACGTTAGAAGTGAAATATCCTTTTTCCTTTACCAGCTGAACTTCCTCTTGTTTTTTGAAACGTGGATCATTTTGTGTAAAAAAAAGATAATTTTTCTCTTGGTTCATCGACACAAGTTCCTGCAAGCTGTTTGACATTTCACTGCTGTGACTTTGTCCCCTTGGAATTTCAGTGCTACCCCACAGCCTGGAAGATGCGATGGGTACATACATATGAATGCTGTATACAAACTCAGGAAACTGGTGGAATTTATAGGAAGAATATGTGCTTTGATTTCTTTTTTAATAACTAGGGTGTTGCCTTTGTAATGTTAGGTTGAGAAACCCATCTGCAGGCATTTGAAATATCCATCATATAATCACAGGCTACATAACGACAGCACGGAGGTTCACTAAAGATGTTTATGTTATATTTCGAACTGGAAGGTTCACGGTAGACTTGTAGAGTAATAGTGATTGTTGCCCTTTCATGCTAAAACTCTTCACTTCACCTTTTTCCATACTTCTGACAAACCCCCAAAATGAAAGACATAGAATATTGTACTTCTTACATTTTTTCAGCTTTGAAAAGCAAATTTAAAAAATGTAAATGTCTAGAGTCAGGCGATAGCATTGGTTTTAATGTGGAAATTGGGCTAAAGTAGATGAGAGTTGCTGAATAGTACAGAGAGAAGAATAAGAAGTAAAGAACTTAAGTGCTAGCAGAATACACAGCATCATACCTAATTTTGGATGACTCTACCACTAGGGAGATTAAGGAGTATCCCCAACATTTGAAGGACAATAGGGCACAGGATACCTGTGGCCAGCCTAACTAATTCATAGAACACCCCAGATTTATTATATACAAACATGAGTAATAAGAGATGATGTTACAGAGCAAACAAAATATTTCTTCTTTAACTTTTACAAGACAGAATAAAGCAGAAAACTGAACTTTTAGAAGAACTTTGATGAAATAAAAATGTCTCAGCAGATGCTTGCTCTTATATCTTCTTGTGGATCTGGATTATTCTCGTTTAGTGATCCTGTCTTACTTTCTTTTTCTTTGTCCTGCCATTCTTTATTTCTCAGAATAATACAGTTTTCAAAAGAATTATACACTTTAAACTCTGATCAGCTGTCTTATTTTCTATTTAGGAAGATATTCCGAGGCTCTTGGAAGAAGATGGAGTGTGGATTAGGATCACTTTCCTATGTCCCCATGTATCTGAAAGAAAATGTGAGTTAGGACTCCAAAACAGAGCTGAGAGGCATGGAGAGTCCATGGTGGGTCAGAAGAATCAGCAGTCTGAGGGGGATTTTGTAAAATATGGAACTAGTGAATGTTAGATTTACAAAGGAATCAGTAGAGGAACACAGAACATTGACCTCACAGAAGGTTATTCCCCCAACAATCTGCTCTGAATATTTGTACCAAAGAGAAAAGTAAAATCTCTCGGAGGAAAGGCAGCAAAATGGAAACACGAAGCAGCTGCTGGGAGTCGTCAGTGTCAGGATCTGGTGTTGATACCTGAATTATTGGAACAGGAGGAAGCAGACCCTGAGAGAAACCATGGCGTCAAGCAACTCAGACCAAAGGAAACAGGAAGAGAGAACACTGCCAGACTGGGCCTGAAGAGAATAGGCGCCGTGGACTCACAGAACTGCAAGAAAATCCCTGTGAATAGATGGATCAAGAAAAACATGGCCCAAAATGACACTTAGTGAATGTACGCAGGCTAAGGCTCATCACGTGCTGATGAGTAGCCAACATAAGCATTGTTCTGAGAGGCAAAGATGGCCAAAATACATACATACATGCATACATGCATACATGCATACATACACACATGCATGCATACTTACATATATGCATGCATACATGCATACATACATACATGCACACATGCATTCTTACATATATGAATACATACATATAGGCATGCATGCATACATACATACATGCATGCACACATACATACATACATGCATGCATACATGCATACATGCATGCATGCATACATACATACATACATACATACATACATACACGTGGTGGCAGGTATACGTGACAGCCTCTAACGTTGAAATTGAAGATGAGAGCGCCTGGCCAACCTGCATGTAGAGAAAGCAGTACATGTGTGTTTGACGAGGAGGATTTAGAGCAGCTCTTCATTATGAGGGCTGAGAAACGTTAACAGAGGATTCACCCATGCTGAAGCTCACTCACAGACTATACATGGAGACTCGATTGGTCTCCATGGAGACACTTCATATCCATCCATCTATTCTGACTCGTTGACTCCTGAGACACAGAGTAGATGTCTATCTTGATCTGTCTATAAGATATTTTAGTGAGGGGAAGAATCCAGTATCTTTGGCAGCGAGGAAGAAATACTAACTGATGTTATCTTTTCTTTCTTTCTTTCTCTCTCCCTCCCTCTCTCCCTTTCTCTCTCTCTCTCTCTCTCTCTCCCTCTCTCTTTCTTTCCTTTCTTTTAGCACTAAAGCTTTATTACAAAAGGAGTTAACTGCTAGAGGGGGCTCTCTCCAGTCTCTATGTCTCTTCTTTCCTAGTATATACCTTCAGGGGAAGTCAGTGGTCTGTCATAGAAGAGGTGTCTGGGAAAATAGAATATGGTAATATTTTTTCCAATGTCCTCCAAATCCTTCTAGGTGCTGTTGAGAATCTTCTGGTAGAAGATGTAGCTCTCATCTCCAAGATCCTCCATATCTCCATCCTGGGGATCTCTTATCTTCTTTTGTCATTTGTGCTGTGGCTGACTAGTCCTGGTTGACTTGGAGGGGACTTCCACTTCCATAGCTGCTTTTTCTTTCTGGGCAAGTCGGATCTGCTGCAAGAGTTTCCTGCGCTTCTTCCCAGATAGCGTGATGTTGGCACGAGCACTGGACGCCCGCTTCTTGAGGTGGTGCCTTGTAGTCAGCCCTTCGTCTATCACAGCCCCGACCATCTGGCGCTTTGGTCACCGATCCCTGATTAGTACCCTGCAGCACTTCAACAACTTCTTTTTCAGTTCTGTCTGGGAACGATTGATCTTTCCTCCTGGAGGTCCCATTGCTACACTCAGAGGCTCCATCTTTTCGTTTTTATGTTATTGTGCTTTTTTAATCTTTGTTTGTACATAAATATTCGAAGTTGTTTTCGCTTTTTACTGTTTAGTGAGGTTTTGTGATCATTTTTTCTGTTTTTGTTTTTGTTTTTTTTTTCCTTCACCGGGTTCATGCTGTGTCTGTCTATGGTTTTTGTAGTCTCTATTTCTCTCACCCACAACGCAAAACCTTCCCCCTTTGTTCCTACCTCATTTTATCTGAGTTTCATCCCCCATATACTTCATGTGAAGTAGAAACTTCGAATTCTTTGGAAAGTTAGTTATGTCAAATTATGTTTTGCTGGTACACACAGGTGAAATGTTGTCTTGCTAAAGCAAACACATGAAAGACTGTTTTCCTGAAGTAGACGCCAGTGAAATGGTGTTTAGATATAGCAGACTCCCAAGAGGACGCTTGATGAAGAACTATAAATATGACTCCATGGACAGTGGGAGATGAGCACTGAACTTTGGTTTGGTTTGCTCTAAATTGCTACCCTTCACTAAAGACACACATGTATTTATTGGTTTGCCTTATATAGCATTGTTGAGCTCAACTTGAGAGAAACTCACCCAAGAACTGCTCATGAGTTTCCTTCCTGTGGCAGTTTGCCGATTCAGTGGCCTCACCTCAGGCCGGTTGACGAGCCTGGCAGTTTTTCAGGATTGAACTGCAGCTGGCTGGTGTCTGCTTGCTGAAAGGACCAGACTGTAGCTGCTGGTTCATGCCTGGTGTCTGCCTGCCTAGTGGACTGCTTTCCAGCTGCTAAGTTTGGTGTTTGCTACAAGACTGAGCTGCTGCCCAAGAAGATTGAGATCACCCCCAAAGAGCTATTGCTGTTCAGGTCCACTTCCCCCATAGTCTAATAACTTTTCCACTACTTCTGCTGGGTGGGGGGCTAGGGGAGAAGTTGAATCCTTATTGAAAAAAATATAGGTTGCAAAAAATTGTATGCCTACATTCATGCATCACTTTCTGACTGTTCCTGTAGATTTAATAATCTTGACTCTACCCTTACCCCAGAGTCCTAAGTTTTCATCTTTCCTTACCTTCCTGTTCTCTGGTTTGAATTCTTGACCTTCCATTCCTTCTAGTGACTCATATCTTTCTGCATAATATATTGATTTTTATTCCATTCACCTATTACAATGTTACTGGATTATAAATGATGATTTGTCTGGGTATAAATAGTAGGCCTATATAGCCATTAGCTGTGGTTGCTTCTGCAGTTTGTTTTGTTCTCTCAGCCTGAACATAGAGATTTACCCCATTGTATCTAAAATATGCTATTCCATGGACCCCTCCCCTTATTCTGTGTTTACAGAGATATACAAATTGCTACAGATTCTTAAACCTGAAATTTTTATTTCATTCATATTATCTCATTCCCCTGCATATAAGGATATGAAGGAATATGAGAGAGAAGTATTGAAAATATGCATAATTAAAATTATAGGAATAAAAACTATCAAGTCACATAAATAGTAAGTAGATAGCTTCATCAATAAAATGGATCAAGTAGAAGATGGAATCAGAACTGAAGATAGAATATCAGATCTTGAAGACAAGCTAGATGAATGAGAACATTCAGACAGCAATAAATATGAAATAAGATAGTACAAACATAGCATACAAGATATATGGGGAATCACTAAAAAATAAATTTATGAACTATGAGAATAGAGGAAGAATAACTCGCTTCCAAAATCTAGGGAGATGGCTTGATATTGACACACACACACACAGACACACACAGACACACACAGACACACACACACACACACACAAACACATACACACGTGGATAGACTAGAAGACCCAGAAGTAAACCACACAAGCTATAGTCACCTGATTTTTCCTTTGACAATTATGCCCAAAACATACATTGAGTAAAAGTTCCCAAAAGTTTAACAACAACAACAAAAAATGATTAAACCTGATATCCACCTCTAGAAAAGTGACACTAAATTCTTATTTCAATCTGTACAAATATCAATTAAGAATGGATTAAAGCCTGACATGGTGGCACACACATTTAATTTCAGCACTCAGGCAAAGGCATGGAATCTCTGTCTTCATGTTTAAGGCCAGTTTAGCCTATATACTAAGTTCCAGGACTACGTAGAAACCTGGACTCAAAACCAAACAAATAAAACAACAAATGAATGGAGGATTTTGATTATGAGACCTAAAATTCTGAATGTGCTAGGGGAAACTACATGAAAACATTTCAAGGTCTAGGCATCAACAATGATTTTCTGAAAATTATTGCAGTAGCTCAGGAAATAAAACCAAACAATATTGCATAAATTAAATATCTTACCAAAGGAAATTCAGTAAGGAGAAGACACACAGAAAGGGAAAAAAATCTCCCCCGATTATACATCACACAAGAGGTTAGTATACAGAATATGTAAGGAACTAGGCTTAACTAGCCTGTTAATTAATGGGCCAATGAAATTAACAGTTCTCAAAAGATGAAGTTCAAAGTCTCAGAGGGGTGCGTAATGGGCTCTGAAAAGAAGCTGAGGCTGCCATGGAGTTAAGGAACAATCTCTCTGTACAGCTCACATCGAATGACAAATGATAATATTACATCCATAAAAATAAGTTTTTTTTCTTAAATTCAAACCAAAGTGTATTTCTTAAGTAAAAACCCAGATAAATCCATTGTGCAGGAAAACTTCTGAATATTGCCTCATTGTAGCAGATCAAAGTATATATAAAATATTACCGAATAAGGTATGGGGTATAAATTACTTCTATTCTGAATAGGAAACTAATCTTTGTCACACAATTGTAAACTAGTGCTATGGTCATCAAATCAAGATAGAGAAGGAAGTCATGCAGGCAGTCTGAGAAGTCTAGTTACTAAAGTTCATGCCGACATGCTTTGAAATGTTGCACTGTTAATAGAAACATTTATGTGACTGATTTTGGAAAGTATATTAAGTCAAATAAATTTTATCCAAGCCTAAAAGTGGTTAGGAAATACAAATGTTTTAATAAACATTTAAGTCAATGCAATTTATAATTGCTAGATAATGATGTCTTTCCTTAAAAAAAATGTACCCTAAATTATGGTTCCATGTTTGCAGTCCGTTTGATTGCTCTCAAGTTATTTGAAAATTCTCAAGACAACAGTGAATGCATTTAAACACAGATGTTGCTGCTACTCTTTTGGGAAAACAACTCTAGTAACTTACCTTGTGGTCAGGAGGAACAGAGTCATCGTAAATAGCAATCCTGAGCAGATATATGACAAAGGCAAGAAACCAAAAGCCCTTGGCTTCTGGATCCAGCAAATAACAGGAAATGAATAGTTCAGGACACGTGGGGAGAATATTCCACTATAATTCTTAGACTAAATCAAAAAATACTGCACAGGACACATGACATGCTGTTCATTTAAAACTGGTCTAATCACTGATGTTTCAGAATGTCCTAAAATCATGTACAATAAAGCAAAAATACACACTATATATTTTTTTCAAACTTAAATGATAGAAACTCAACTGAAAAACTGCTACTCTCTGTACAAGGCTACTTCTTAACGACTTCTTCTGGGACATTTCTTTGACTGTTCCTATATTTTAAAGTACATCTGTGTTACCATTTGCTGATGAATGTTTTAACTGCAACCCTGTGCTCATCTGTGTCATTGATAAGGACACCTTCTCACACTGGTTTTTCTCATAGTCTCACAAGTTGAGTTTTTAAAGCTGTTGCTTTTTTCTATATTCTTCCATTCTAGAACAAACAGGTCTTGGTGAGGAAGTGCATGACTCCAAAGAAGTTTTATAATAAGTGCACAAAAAGTGGGCAGTTATATTTTATTTATATAATCATAAAAATGCACGATCGTTTGTAATTTTTGATGATCTTAAGAAATGGTTCGGCTCCAGTCTTTTTGGTTCTGATTTTTTACCCTGTAAGTAATAAAGCAATCGTCTTGCAGCAGGGAGGATGTTCAGTACTGAGACTTTTCCCAGGCTCTGAATTTGCTCGTTCAATGTGTGCTGCCAGTCCACTGGTCTTTAACAGCATCTTAGACTACAACTGTCAGCAACCGCAACCATCCGGCCTTTGGTGAGGGGGACAAAGCGCCAACTGCTAGGAACGAACTTCACGATGCCTAGAATGGCTAAGACTGTAGCAGTTTCATTCCTTGAATAAATAATAGAGAACATAAGGGTGGGTTGGGGAATCGACTCTGTCTACAGCTCTATATAATATCCTATCTTAAGGTGTCAGCTTCCTACAGAATATCTTTAGGGGTTTTTAAAATAAAGTCTAAAACAGTGCCATCTTTTTTTTTTTTAAATGGTTTGTTTGGTCATTTTTTTAACTCTATAGGTATTTTCTATGTAGCATGGTTTCTGATTTTGTATCTTTATACTATTTCTGTGAGTGAGAATGTGTTTGTATCTCTGTGTCTTTATCTGTTTCTTGTGGTTTTTCTTTGGCTTTTTTTTCTGTCTTGTTCTATTAAGGTTTGTTTTCCTTTTACTTCATTTTAGTTTACTCTTTCTTTCCTTTTTAGATACTTACTTGTTTTCTATTGACAAAGAACAAGAAAGGGTGTGGATTGGGTGACTGATGAGGTAAGGAGGACCTGGGAGGAGACAGGGGAAGGAAAACCACATCAAAATTTATTGTACACAAAAATCCATCTCAATAAAAATAAATGTAAAGGCTAAAACAGGGAAAAAGGAATTCCATGGGAACCACTTAGTGTGGAAATAAAATAAACAAAGAAACTTACTATCCTATTTCGATTTCGTTTTTTGCTTGACTTTTTAAAAAACTCAAGCTTGCTTTTTGTTCCTGAATAGTTGTAGAAGATCTTCACTCAAGACACAGAACATGCTTCAATAATAAATCACTAAGTGGCTCTTGCCAGAGGAGTGAGATTTAGGATTTTGTTGTTTGTCTTGGGTCAGAGGGCAGCTGAACAGGACCTTCAAGGACAGCAGGTGATTTAATGAAGGGACTAGATCTGTTCTTTGCAACTGCGATGTAAAATGTTCTTTTAGTGGTATTCACTTTGTTGTTCTTCCATTTCCTAATAAACTCCAAACTCCTCTCATCAGGAGTGATTTGCTACCATCCTTACTCCAGTTACATTCATGATGTCATCCAGTTGGGAGAAATTCCTTCAAAATCCAAGTACGCGTAACAATGTGTAACAGTACTGCTAACTAATATCAATTATAATTTACTTCATAGTCACAATTGCATAAAAGTAGAACCAATTCCGTTTTTTGTCATTCAAAAAAAAATCCTTCAAAATCAAAATGTACCTACACTTATCTTATATGACACACAGCAGGGGTGTTGAAAATTGGAATGGTCTGCATTAAGTTAAGAAATTGAATCACATGGAATTAAATAATATATTTAAATTATACTGATTATATAATAAATGGGTATGGTTTATTTGTTTTTTTTATTAATCATGGCAATTAAAATTAAAAATAAGTACTTTATGTTAAAGAATTATTTGTTCAAAATAGATAAATGTTTGAATTTATCTTATGGTTGGGTTGAATGGAAATATTTCTCTTTCTAGTGAACTATAGCATCTAATCACTATTGTAGATGAATTAGCAATATCCCCAAACCTAAAAACCTCTTGGTATATGTAGAGCAAATACAAATATTTAAAAATTAGTCTTCATATTTTGTGGGTACTTACTAAATTATAAGAAGCAAAGCTTTAGATGTATTAGATGTATTCTGTTATTTCGATCCATCCTGTTAAGCGGTCTAAAGCAGAGTTTGTGCTATTTGGCATCAACAATTTTGTTCTTTTGATAAGTACCCAAACAGGATGTCCCTGCAAATTAAATGAGAAACAGCTCTGGCAGGCTTCCTCCCTCGGGAATAGCATTAAGGCTGGCGGATGGCTTAAGTGGAAGCAGCACGGGAATGCACTTTAGCCAGGACGAGAAGACATTCCAGGAGATACAGCCGAGGTTAATTCATGAAGACCCATCTCACTTCCTTCTGCACTGGAACGCTTTAATGGCCTCAGCCTGAAGAGACCTAATTTATTTTATCCAAGCCATTTCAATCGATCCTCAATGATATCATAAATATTTAAATATAACTAGTGTAATAAAAATATAATTTCTTATCACAGAAATTTATTTGTAGATATTGAAGAAGGGAAAAGGGCCATATTTTCTGAATTATGGATTCCTAAACACTGCTTAAATACTGTACATAATTTAAATTTCTTATCTTTTTTCTTTTATAGTATCTTACTTACACATAAAGTTATGTTTCTGCAGTTGATGATGTGGTACATGTTTTCTTATACACTATGACTAAGTGTTAGTAGCCTTATGAGACTGTGAGTACTCTGTAGTAATAAAAAAGAAATAACTTGAAAATAGTTAATGTACGAAGTTTAAAATTAATATTAAATTGACTGGATAAATATTACTTGGAATTTAGAAAAATTCTTAAATTCATACATGTTACGAACTTAACATCTAAAATTTGTTCGGGCTTATCCAATCCAAATTATATTAAACACTTTTATTTCAGTCTCTTAAATCTTCTGCTTATGGCTGTCCTGATAACACACAGAGACAGGTGCTCCTGCTCAATTCAAGTGTACACAGAGAGAGACTCACTTACACCCATGACGGTGACCATATAGAGACAGTCTGAGCTCTCAACGGTTCCCAGTTTCTTCTCTGCCCATCTCTTATCCCACATCTGATTTCAGGTTTTGAGGACCACCTTTCTTGTCTCTCTTTGTCTCTGTGTCTATTTCTCTGACTCTGTCTCTCTCTTTCTTTCATGTATATGTGTGTATGTGTGTGTTTCTCTGTGTGTGTGTGTGCGCACACACACACACACACACACACACACACACACACACACAGAGACACACACGCAGAAGCAAATCAGCGGCTAAGCTTCTCACTACCTTGGCCTTTCAAGTATGCTGCAGTTATCCTTGGTTGGCTGGCTGTTCCTCTTTTCATTTCTGTTCCTCTTCCGACCCTAACTTCAGGTGAAGCTGCTGTGTCTCCACCCTCTGTCTTTCTCGTTCTCCGCTTCTGTTCACTTTTCCCCCTTATATTTTCGTCTGTTGCTTTAAACTAATAACTAGTATTCTCCGTTTAATATATTTCCATTCCCAAGATGTAGCAGCTAACATTTAAGAACAGACCACAGTGTTTGCTGTGATTGTTTTTAATTGTCTACTTGACAGGGTCACTTGGGAAGAGAGTCTCAGTGAGAATATAGTTCAGCCTGACCTTTGCTAATGTTTGTCAGAATAAAGTCAAAAAGACTTTATTCACCATATCTTAAATTAATACATAGGTGTAAACCTAAGTAAGCTAACCAAAGAAATGAACAACCTCTGCATTGAAAATATTTAAACACTGAAGAAAGAAAATGAAAGAGGTCTCAGAAAATGAAGAGACAGCTCTCTTTTCCTCCTTGCTTAAGAATTGGCAGGATTAATATTATAAAAATGAGTGTATATTCAAAGTTATTTACTGAACAAAACAATTCACATCAAAGCTACAACAGCATTCTATAGGAAAATAGAAAACCATGCAAAAATCACATTAAAGCATAAAAGATCCTAGGCTACTCAAAGCAGTCTGGCTAGAATCAGCCATGTTGAGATTTAAAGTCACACTACAGAGCCCTAGCAACAAGAACAGGATAGCAGCAACACAAGATAGACACAGATCAGTAGAAAAGAACAGAGGGTTCAAAAGAAACCTACATAGATGCAGCGCCTTCAACACGTTAAAAACACACTGGATAAAAGACAATGCCTTCAACAAATGGTGCTGGAGAATCACTATATTTAGACGAATGAAGGCCTCAATATACAAAATACAAAAGTATACCCTATGCAAAATTATAGAATGCATTAAACACATAAGCCAAATGGTGGGACTTTTAGAAGAACATATGGGGACATTTCTTTTTTTTTTTAATTCTTTAATCCTGTCTTACAGTCCAAATTTCATCTCCCTCCTGATCTGCCCCCCCTCAACCGCTCCCCATCTCATATCTCCCCCTGTCTCTAAGAGGATGTCATCACCACACCACCCCCACCCCACCAGCTCTCCCCACTCCCTGGGGCCTCAAGTCTCTTGAGGGTTAGGTGTGTCTTCTCTCACTGGGGCCAGATGAGACAGTCCTCTGTTGTGTATGTGTTGGAGCCTCATATCAGCTGGTGTATGCTGCCTGGTTGTTGGCTTAGTGTCTGAGAGATCTTGGGGGTCCAGGTCAGTTGAGACTGGTTGTCTTCCCATGGGGCTGCCCTCCTCCTCAGTTTCTTTCAGCTTTTCCTCAATTCGACCACTGAGATCTCCAGCTTCCATCCACTGGTTGGGTGCTAGTATCTGCATCTGACTCTCAGCTGCTTATTTGGTCTCTCAGAGGGCAGCCATGCTAGGCTGCAAGCCCACCACAGCATCAGTAATAGTGTCAGGCCTTGGGGCTTCCCCCTGAGCTGGATCCCAATTTGAGCCTGTCACTGGACCTCCTTTCTCTCATGCTCTCCTCCGTCTTTGTCCCTGAAGTTCCTTCAGACAGGAACAATTTTGGGTCAGAGCTTTTGACTGTGGGATGGCAATCGCATCCCTCCACTTGATGTCCTGTCTCTCCACTGGAGGTGGACTCTACAAGTTCTCCCCCCCCACTGTAGAATATTTCATTCAAGATCCCTCCCTTTGAGTCCTAAGAGTCTCTCACCTCCCAGGTCTCTGGTACATTCTGAAGGGTTCCCTCACCTCCTACCTCCCAAGGTTATCTCTTTCCAGTCTTTCCGCTGGCCGGCAGGGTTTCACTACTGATTACCCTCCACCCCCAATACCTGATCATGTTTCCCTTTTCCCCTATCTGTCCACTCTTCCACCCAGGTCTCTCCTTCCCTCTTCCCTCCCCCCCTGTGATTGCTTCTCCCTCCAAGTGGAATTGAGGCATCCTTACTTGGGTCCTTTGGCTTCTTGAGTCTTGTGGGTTGTGCCTTGGGCATTCTGTAATTTTTTGGGTTAATATTCACTTATTAGTGAGTACATACCACACATGTTCTTTTGGGTCTGAGTTACCTCACTCAGGATGATATTTTCTAGTTCCATTTATTTGTCTGCAAAACTCATGATGTCCTCGTTCTTAATAGCTCAGTAGAAAATTGTGTAAATAAACCACATTTTCTGTATTCATTTTTCCAATGTGGGACATCTGTGTTGTTTCCTGCTTCTGTCTATCACGAATAAGGCTGCTATGAACATAGTAGAACACATGCCTCTGTGGCACAGTGGGGCATGTTTTAGGAATATTTCCAAGAGTGGTATAGCTGGGTCTTCAGGTAAATCTATTTCCAATTTTCTGAGGAACCTCCAGATTGATACCTGAGTGGTTGTACCAGTTTTCAATCTCACCAGCAATGGATATTTTTTTTTAATAAGGCTCCATTAGATCTAGAAATAAAACCTCAATTTTACAAATAGAAATACATGAATTTAACAATCTTCTAAACAACAAGGAAAGCAATCAACTCAGCAAATAAGTAGCCTACAGCAGCTACACATCTCACAAAGACATAATATATAAAATAGATAAAGAGATGAAAAACACAATAGCACAAAACCATGTGATAAGAAGTGTTTAATGAATTAATCAGAGCTCTCAAAAGAAATTATATAAATGACAATAAGCAACTGGAAAAATTTTCAATGACATCCATAGCCATCAGGGAAATCCAAATTAAAACCACACAGCTGTTATCTCATCTCAATCAGAATGGCTATTATAATAAAACAAGCAACAACTCATGTTGGGAGTAATTGGGATGGGGGAGTTTTAAGTTACTTATTAGTAGGTATGTTGGTTGGGATATAAATTAGTCCAGTCACTAAGGAAATCCTTATGGCAGTTCCTTAAAAAACAAAACAAAACAACCTTCACTTTGAGGTAGTATATGACCTAGCTACACCACACCTGAGAACGTATCTGAGGGACTCTATAAACAAGATACTTGTACATCTCTGTTTATTGCAGTAAATTCACAATAGCCAGTGTTTGCCAAGGTGTCCATCAGTAGAAAAATAAAGTAAATGTAGTTTGCAGGGATGGTGAGGTGGTGGGGAATCTCTAGGACCTGCCAGAGGCCTGGGATAGAGGAAGCTCCCAGGATTCTTAGCTGAGACACATAGCAGTGGCGATATTGACCATGAGGAGGCCACCTCCAGTAGCCAGGGAGGATCCCCTGTGGAGGAATAAGGACACCAACCCATCCACAAAACTTTTGACTCTTGTCCTTCTAAAAGAAATGCAGAGACTAAGACGGAGCAGAGACCTGAGAAATGTCCAACTAATAAACAGCCCAATTTGAGACCCATCCCATGAGCAAGCACCATCCATGACACCGTTAATGATATCCTGCTGTGCAGGCAGATTGGCGCTGAGGCTAACTGTCCTCTGAGAAGTGCACCCAGTGCTGATAGTTCCCTTGTCAAGCTTCTCCCCACACTCACATTCACTGTTACCTCCCTTTTGTGTTTTCATAAATTCTGTAGTTGGTAATGCTTTTCTGCTGTTTATTCAAACAAAAATGCATATCTTGTTACATTTTGTAACTTTAAAGTAGTATTTTCCTGTTCAAAGTTTCCAGACGACACTCAGCAGGCTGTTTGTGCTGACATAGTCTTTCATGATGTTTATATTTTCTGTTTTGAAAGTCTCTGGAACCAGGGAAAACCAAGTTGAAGACTAGTGTTAGATTATTTTCCTGTCTTTTGATAGGCCATTTGTTTTTATTTTTAAAATCCCAATTATTAAACACATCAGTTGAAATAAAATAGAGCCTTGGTAAACATGTGATGGTTAAACATTAAATTAATTACTACAAAAGGGTATAGACTCTGCAAAACATGGCTATTCTTCAGAATGAGCAGTGGACAAAAGAAAAAAGGAACAAGAAAAAGTAAACACTGGTTAATAGGCTGAAAGGCCACAGCTCTGTTCTAACATCTCATTTTCTCCAAGGCATACAGATGTTTTCCTCCCACAGGGAGGAGAGGAGAAAGGTGAAACTGTCAGCGTTTCCGGAACAACAGGAGAAGAGTCACTATCAGCAAATAGATTAGGAATGATGCAGCTTTACACTCGTACCCTCACACAGGAAGGAGAAGGCTGACTCAGAAATAATCAATATTCTGCTATTTGCAGTATGGTTGGAGAGAAATAGGGAGATCGGGTGTTACACATTTCCTAAGAGAACTATGCATTTTAAAAAAATAGTAATAATCTAGACTTATTTTCCTAACTAGAATTCTGAAAGTTTGCAGATTTTTTTTTAGACTAGATGATTTTTATTTTAGACTAGAAAATATGCAGACTCAAGTCCTATGACAACTGGGGCACACATATGACAAAGGACACTCCCTATGTCACCCACGTCCCTTCCTTCCTCTCCATATGCTTCCTTAAACTTTCTTTACATCTCTGTTTCTTTCTGATTTTGATGTTTGTGCTCTGTCCTTTGGTGTTCCCTGTCCTCGTTTTCATTTTGTTCATCTTTCTGGATTTCGTTTTACGACTCTCGTTCTAACGATGAGTGATATTCTCTGCAAGGTCATATCTTGCAGCATCTGGTGCTCCGGATGAAAGTAGAATCAGCAAGAATTATATCTATGGGGAGGAAGAGTAGGAATTCCCTGGGCCCTGTGAAGAAGTAGACACTCCTTCCGTCTGGATATGAAGAGCATCACCAGGGTCCAGTCCGCGGGAAAGAGAGCTGTGGGATACAGTCCTCACAGTCCGTCGTCACCTGTCTCTTTGGGATCGATCTCTCCCACACCTGCGTGATGAATAGATTTTCCAATTACAAATGGATAAGACACGGACTCAGTTACATATTGCTTTCAAAAGCAGACGCTGAGTGAGGATGTTGGTAACTGGGAACTGGTGGAAACACGAATCCTGGGACTTACTGCTCTGCTCTGCTGTGCTTTAAAAGAAAAATAGCAACGTTGAAATCAATCTTGTTTCAGATTTTCCAGAGAATTTTAACTCAGTATTTACGACACTTAATATATTGCTGATATCCAAATATATTATATCACAACAGGAGGTCAAACTGCAAGATTAGTTATTGTCTCAGCTGTAAAGGTGAATGCTTTATGTTGCCTCTTACTACATGCGTTTGGCTGCTGGGATTTTCAAGCTCTCTTCCATCTTTCTTTTACTACAATGCACATGAAAATGCTTCTGGGAATCGAATTTCTCTTTTTAAATCACCAGACATATTTTAACTTCGTTAATGGATTTGACTGTTTTGAAGGCAATTATGTTTAAGTTGTAATGTAGTGCATATTTATGAGGTAGTATAGGAAAAGTAAGGCTATTCCTGAAAACGTCTGCTCTTGGTGAATTAATTGGCAAAATTACAGCACCTCAAAACCTTCAGTGACCAATTGGTTTTTAAGTCAGTAGTGGGATTTTTAAAAAACTGAGAACATTTTCACATCTAAAAAAAGACTATGGTAATATACTGGCAATGTTGAAGCTTGCCTGAACCTTTGGGACTGGAAAATGCAAAAGATTTATAACATCTCATGCTTCCTTCTTTCCGCCAGGTGTGGCATCCTCTGACATTGTGACATAATGTTGTCACCTACATAGTTCCACTCCCTCAAGAGTTAGGAAGAAAGTAAGGAACAAAAAACGGGAACAGGGAATGGGCTGTATCGACATAAACCGTGAGTGCATAGGTATGAAATTCTCAAACAATTAAACTTTCAAATTTCAAATACGTTTATGGTTTAATGTCAGGCCATATCCATAGTTCACAGCTTCCCCTCTCCACGGAGCCATGAGTGTGAGGCTGGACAGCCGTGCAGACCACCCTGTCTTCTGCCACTCTGAGGTAAGTTTCCACTCACCTTTCCCAAGTGACCAAGATTTCTCCATTCTTTTTCCTGAGGCTCTTTATTTTATGCAACCTCAATTTTTCATTCTCCTACTTGAGCGTTTTCTCCCTTATGTACAATCTCCTTTTCCACAATGACCTGAGTAGCACCATCTCAACAGTCTGGTATGTTGTATTTCCCCAATGTTGGATTCATGTCATTTCCTGAGGTGACAGTCAGTTATAAAGGGAAAATGTCGTGCAGAGTTCTGCCTTTCTGAACCTGAAACTTGAGCACGGAGTGAGTAGACATTCTAATGGTGGTGGATATTTTTAATATTGTCTGCATATGTACATATACTTACATATATGCATATGTATACATATAGAAACTCTACACTACAAAATGTATCCTCAGATTTTCAGTTTGTAACGGGCGTTTCCTCCTTAAATGATGAGTGTGGTCAAGAGGGGACAGTGATGGGAGCACGCGGTGGGCATGCGCCTTACTAGGTGGGCATGCGCCTTACTAACCACGCAGCTGAGAGAACTCAGCAAACACTACAAGCACTCCTTTCTCCAAGTTTCTATAGTTCTCACCTCCTTTATGGTATTATCATGAAGATTCAGATGAAGAACTGGCATTTAAATGGAACAATGGGAATGGCTGTTACTACAAGAGTCGTAATTTTATCAAGCTCTAAAACCCATCATTTCAGTCTGTATTCAGTGATGCTAACGGCAGGTGATAGCAACCAGGCTTTATTATAGTGCTACAATTCTAAGGGCCTTTTATAGCACTGCACCATGGAGTGTAGAGGAACCTACTCTACTTGATGAATAATTGAAAATATGCCACTATAGAACATTTCCCACGTATTCTTTCCCGAAGATAAATTTGTTTTGTAATCACAACTTTCCTCTGGTCAGAGCTTTATAATAGTGATTTATTAAAAAAAAAAAGTCCCAGATCAAAGAGGATCTAGGCAGTGTTTAAGACACACTTCACCAAGTACTTGCTTCAACAACACATATATTTAAAGTGTATAATTTATCAAATAAGCAAATGATTTTATATATTATTTTTTTTCAAGGACACAGTTTTGTAGTTCCAGATCTGAAACCCAGAGAAAATAAACCAAGGAGATATGATGTTGAAATATGCAAAATATGCAAATTTTTTATTTACCATACATATATTGTGCTTCTATTTTTTGCTGAGTTATATAAAAAATGCAAAGTGTATTAGGATATTAGGATATTAGGATATTAGTGCATACTGTAAATCTCCTGCTGCGCTAAGAGCTTCCCTTTATGCCGTCATTATCACTGAACCTGTCAGAAATCTGTGTTAAGTTATCCCTTTAGGACCTCCACATAAAACCAGATACACTGAATCTAATAGAAGAGAAGGTGGGGAAAAGCCTCGAATACTTGGGCACAGGGGAAAAGTTCCTGAACAGAACTCCAATGGCATATGCTCTAAGATCGAGAATCGACAAATGGGACTTCATAAAATTGCAAAGTTTCTGTAAGGCAAAGGACACTGTCAATAGGACAAAACGACAACCAACAAATTGGGAAAAGATCGTTACCAATCCTTCATCTGATAGAGGGCTAATATCCAATATATACAAAGAACTCAAGAAATTAGACTCCAGACAACCAAATTACCCTATTAAAAAATGGGGTATAGAGCTTAACAAAGAATTTTCAACGGAAGAAACTCGAATGGCCGAGAAGCATCTAAAGAAATGTTCAGCATGCTTAGTCGTCAGGGAAATGCAAATCAAAACAACCCTGAGATTCCATCTCACACCAGTCAGAATGGCTAAGATTAAAAACTCAGGTGATAGTAGATGCTGGCGAGGGTGTGGAGAAAGAGGAACACTCCTCCATTGTTGGTGGGACTGCAAGATGGTGCAACCACTTTGGAAATCAGT